>NC_070646.1:17776742-18004242 GCF_947347685.1 Pleuronectes platessa | reverse complement strand
GGAGACATCTGGTGCATCAAACTACTGTTGACTTTGTGCGTGTTTATGTGTGAATGGCTGTAAACTTGCCCTCTTTCACTGTCCCAATCCAGAAAGCTCCAGCTGGATCCCCAGCTGGAGGAAGGGGGGGTAGTTTGGTCCCATGTGGGTATCCAGCTGCTGTCCTGCGCTGCCGTGACCAGGTATAGAGCACTGCTCTGTCCCAAAGAGATTTACTGTCTCCTGATGAAAAGGATAGCTTGATTTAAATTGGGGGCCGCAGTAGATGTCCCTTGGCGCGCTCCCAGTTTGTAGAGGCAGGGCACATAAGCTGAGCCATGTACTGGACTGCTGGGGACGGGTCAACAGCAAAACATATTTGAGTCACGTAAATGAATGAGCATGAACTTACATAAAATGAAACAATGCTACTTTGAAAAAATAATAATTCAATTTTATCTGTATTGCACAAAATCACATTTACTTTACACAGTAAGGTTGAGACCACTCAATGACAATAATAATAGTAATGATAATAATAATAATAATAATAATAATAATAATAATAATAATAATAATAATAATAATAATAATACATAAATGTGAAAAATCTATGATTGCTCTGACCATCAATGAGCTCATCGATGCTAGTCAGTTTTAGTATTTTGTAGTATTTTGGCCACACAATCAAATATTATTTTTAAGTCAACATTGACTGTTTGAGAACTTATTATAATTTTTCAAACTGGGTTTAGTGGTAATATCCCTATTGTAAATTATTTTGGCTGCAATAACCGTTCAGGGAAAATATAATATTGTAAAATCCCTAGTGTTTGCTATAATTTCAACTACTTTATCTGACAACCCTTTCATCCTCATCATCACTACCATCTGACATCAGACACCTTGCCAAAAAGGAAGCAGTTCCAGACAGCGTAGTGCGATATATATGCTCATCATTTCTAAGGGTTCGACTCTTAAACAAAATTATTTTTTCAGTGTAAAAATAGGAAAGTACATTGTTAACAAACACTGGGGTAGAAGTTGAGGAATTCAGTGGTTCTGCTGAATTCATTCTGTGTTGAAGGGATGGGCAACATCAAACACAGTAGCTCCATCTGCCTCCCACTTATTTCTTCATTTCTCCGTGTTTGTGAGTGAAACACAGATCCCAAAATAGACTGAGCGCTTGTCTGACTTGCCAGGTCAGTGGAAGGCAGAACAAGTAATGCATCCAAACCACAATCAAAACAAGGGCAGCGAAGTGAGCTCATCGTGTTGTCAGTAAGAATTTGCCCATAACAGCCTCTGTCATACAGCACACAATGGAATGAATGAATGAATGTAACAATGGGGTGGGTGAAGTAACAGAATCTCATCCCTTTATTCCCAAAGTATTGTATATAATGAATCATATCCATGGTTCATAGCTGACACTTGTTTGATCAGAGATTTTCTCCTGGATCTGTCACTGTCTGTTCTCGGACTCCTGTTTGGTGACCTTTGACCTCTACATAGCAGATGCATGTGGGGTGTTGGTCTGTTGTTCAGTGGGTCAAATGTCCAGGGTCTGGATGTTTGACAAATGTATTCTGACTTGCAGACGATGATTGCAACCACTCCTTGTAAAATTCTCTCCACCAGCAGATTGTTGCACAGTAGTTTTCTTTTAGGAAGACACCATCTTTTGTTTTGGGGCAACCATCAGTGGATCAAGTAACACAGGACCAGAGGAAGAAAACTGTTGCCCTATAGTCTTTTAGTTATATGGAGGTTCCCCGGTTTGATCCTCAGCTCCTGATGCAGTTGTCACCAGTGTGTGAAAGGTGAAATAGTCTTGCCCCTTATCAGTAAATTCTGTTTTTCCAGGTTTTGGGGAGCTATGTGATGGCTTATAAATGTCCTCAGATCAATGTTTGATTGAAGTTAATCATTAATTGTTCCTGAGGTTTTTAATTGTAGACTTTACCCACAATTGCCTGTTGTTTTGGGTCAGGGACATAGTACCATGTAGTGTGTCAGACGTGTTAGAACCCTAATACTTCGGAGCCCTTGTTACCAGTGTGTCTGTCAGTGTGCTATCCTCCGCTGTTATATCCTTCCTTTCTGAGAGTGCTGCATTCTTTGAAGCTCAAACGCCCAAACAGTATTGCCCCATTGCCGTTTCAGACGCACAGAGACATTGTCTAACTGGGAACAATGGTTTTATACATCTACCCCAGCTGGTCTCGGGTCAGTGCAGTTGAACACTCTGTGCTGAGGACCAAGTTCAGGTCAGTTTTTAGAGAACAACAATGAGGGATCTTTGGAGGTCTGTGTTTACTTCCCAGCCATGTGTCAATGTCTGTCGCTCATCACCGACTGGCTTCTGTTATCCCGAAGCCCAACAGCCTGCGACGCTTTGAATTTTCACAACTTCAAGGCATTATATTAGTTACGTACATTCAATACATAATGCAGAAACTAAAGGAACATATTCTCATTATTACTGTAATATCAGAAAAGGAAATTCTTTAGGTGCACGAGTGTAGATGAATACATCTTAGTGTGACGATGAGTTATCTGATCCCTATAGACTAATAATAAAAACAAAATCAAACAAATCCATTGTAAAACAGAATCGGCTCCATGTCTAAATACTGTAAGCAAATCCAGTTTTCCAGATTGGTGAACTACTAAAGTGAATTGCAAGAAGCTATTTGAATGTAAAATAACAGTAGACTATAATTAACCATGATCTATAATATTCTAGATGAACAGTATATAGACAGCTGTGGCTCAGGAAGTAGCTGTATTCAAGATACTGAACCCCTAATTGATGGTTGTGCGTGACTGATCTATGATAGAGAAAGTGCTGCACATAGATGCAATGTATGAATGTGTGTCTGAATGGGTAACTGGCAAAAAAAACACAGTGATGCAAAAGTGCTTAGAGTGGTCACAAAGACTAGAAAAGCACCAGATGAATACTTGAATACGACAGACCATATAGTTTTAGATTGAACATATTTTAATATTTCCAAGATAAACCCATGAGCATCCAATAGATATTAGAGTAAAAGTGGTAGAAACGCAGAAAATCTACTTTATTGTTCAGTACTGGAGGATCAGTGGCACCAACAGCCTGTCACCACCTCTCATGTGGTGAGGTTGAACTTCAAGGGCAGCCACTTTCAAAGAAGAGGGACCGCCTGATCGTAATGAACAGCCAAGGATTGTTTATGTGGAACAGTTTTACAAGACGAGTCTGTCTCTGAAACTCCTCTTTGGTCTTCCCACAGAATTCACAAGCCTTTTCAAAACAGTACACCACATGGAAGTGTTGCAGTTTGCAAGTCATCTATTTAAGACGACTTATTTGTATCGGTTGATGGTGATTGGAAGCTATATGAACCAACACGTCTTGTGGGGTGGGAGCCCTTCTTAAGACATTTTCTCAGCCCTTTTTCCAAGGGCATAATTAAGAATATCCTCCAATTCACATTTCTTATATTCCAGAGGGTTTGCATATGTATTGTATTGTACTCTGCCCAAGGTATCCACAGCTCCAGGTCTTCACAGCTCCGCAGTGCAGCGTTCTCATGTACATTATAGACTAAAGGGAGCATATTTGGAAGAGAGATTCAACTTCCTAAGAAAACTTCTTTCCGGTGATCCTCCCGACTTTCTCCGTAGGGTTTGTATGTGCGAACGCAAATGTACGAGTGAGAGCCTTTAGAGTTTCTGTGGACTTTCTCTGTCTGGGCCCGTGTATGAAGTCAGCAGAAAGTCCAGAGGAGAGGATGTGAGAACAAAGCAGGAGATCCGCTGCACAATTCAACGTGAGCAAGTGGGTGTGATGATGACGTTTCTTCCCTAAAAAGAAAAAAAATATCTCCGGATGAAAAAGCGGTACCATACACGTGCATGTGTGAAATGAAACTTCCAAAGAGAGTCCCGACCCAAATCTCTGTACTTCCTCTGGAGGTCATGTCTGAAAATGGCCTCGATGAACGTTGTCAGGAAGGCTTAGTTCTTACTATATAGTACAAAATGTAGACTTAGGTTTGGACATCACCACCAACATATGTGTCAGGAATGGATCTAGCGAAAGTTTTGCAGCTATACTTAGAGAATTTTGAGGGAAGAAGACTTAGTCCTGTAGAATTGAAATACATTGGCCTTGGTTTGAAACTATTAGTGGGTGCAAAACAAAGAGAGGCATACCAAGCAGAATTGGAGAGAAAAGTCAAGTATAAAGTTTTACTGGTGTTGGGTAAATTAGTATATTTATTGAACTGGAATATTAATCTGCTCATTGAATCTAGAGCTGTCCCAATTAGTTAATTAATCCATGACAGAAATTCTGTTAGAAATGTCCAGAATGTCAATCAAAGCAATAAAATCTCAGGAAATCCCTGGATCCCTTACATGCTCTGTTGTCAACTGTGAAGTGGAGCACTTAATGGATATTGGAAATCATATACTGTGTATTTGGGCTGGATGAGCAGTAACTCAGACCAGCCTAGTGACAGCAGCTTCATCTCAAATGAAAAATAATCAAAGAAAAGCCAAATGAATGTGTTTATTTTTAGCTCGGAACCATTTTCACAGTTGACTAAAAATAGGTCAGTCAGTGCGTTTTGCATTTGACCGAGTGCTCATTTACGCCTGTGATCATATTAACGTACTTCTCTCTGTAGCTGTATGTGGTTTATGTTTCTACTCAACATTTAATCTGATAAGATAACATCATGTTCAAGAGCACTTTAACAGGACAAGATGTTTACACAGATGGCCTCTTCTTCCACTTCTGTCTCTGCAGCAATAGTAGTAACAGGAATATTGTTAGATCTTTACTCTGATACCTTTTATGTGTGATGTTTTTGTTATCCAGGAGTTAACTCTCTAAAATTTTGATTAACATGCTTGGGACCTACAAATATCTAAACCTGACAGAATAAGCCTGTGTGCACTACTGTATGATTTGCATAAGGGGTTTAAATGTAGCTTTCGTGTGTGAGAAAAGGCTTCAAGCCCAAAGCAGTGACCATTAAAAACTACACTGGCACTCAGAAGAGCGCATACTTCTGGACCATCAGTCCCCTTAATTTCAATCAAGTTCCAAATTGCACACATTCTTAGATAAGAGGCGTCTAAATATGCCAGTTTTTTTTTTTCAAGATCCAATGGAGTATTCCCAAGGAAAATGTAAAAAACAACACAGTTGATTGAATCCTCTCCAAAAGTTCACGGGTACTTCTTTGGCCCGTACCACAACCTTTATTTCAATAAAATCCCGGTGGCAGTTTTTGCGTTATCTAAACAAACACCAATGGAAATATAACCTCCCTAATTACTCTGTGTAAAGTCTGATTTATTTGAGTTGGGGTGCACTGATTCACTGGGTGACAGGAACCATTGTGACTGCAGTTTATTCATGCTCTGTGTGATGCACTGCTGCCCACGTGTGGCTGTGAAGGGGAATCAGTGCAACTCATTCACGTCTAGCTGCTCTCTCTCTCTCTGTGTGAGTGAGTGAGTGAGTGAGTGAGTGAGTGAGTGAGTGTGTCTGTGTGTGTGTGTGTGTGTGTGTGTGTGTGTGTGTGTGTGTGTGTGTGTGCGTGTGTGTGTGTGTGTGTTTGTGTGTGTGTGTGTGTGTGTGTATGTGTGTGTATGTTTCTGTGTGTGAAGGAAATAGTCATCTCTCAAGGAAAAGACTGTGGATGAATGAATGTCACTATGATAGATAGTTATTCATCATATTCTGTTGTTGAGGAACAAAACTTGTCATGACATTACAACGTTGTGTTGTAAAAGATGACACTGTGGGGATAGATTAATTCCTGGGAAAAAAAGAGAAATCTTTACTCTTTAAACAACTTAATTGGCCTTTACCATATTTTTCCACTTGATTATCTTCATAATCATGCAGAGTAGGAGGCTGCACCCTGCAAAAGTCTGGACATGAAAGACTCTTTTGATGGGAAAATTCTGCATCGTACCTGAAAATACTACGGACCAGAACTTTATTTTGTATATAAAAAAAAGAGAAGATTGCAGTAACAAACCGTGCATCAAAGATTAGAAAGAAACAGGATGTTCCTTCTTTCTTTTTTTGTATTTCCATTTCTCGAAACGATTGTCTCTTCTCGGTTTTTGTGTTGTGCTGACATTCATTTGTAGAAAAAATACAATTAAAGCTAAAGAAGACACTTTAATTTGAAAGCTGGAAGCATTTGAACTACTTTGATGAGAAACATGGTCAAATATTCCCAGTTTGATGAAACGTTGTTTGGTTTCCTCCGCTTTCTCAGGAGAGGAAACAGGATGCAGCTTCAGGTTTAGGGGAAGTAACAGCACGGTTCGTGTTTCCACTCTGTCTTCACACTGTTGTCAGTAAATTTAGAAATTATTCATTAAATCGTTTGAGTCGTGAACCTCATAAACTGTAGTTATTCTGTTGTTTGACTCCAGTCAGTGAGGATATATGGTCAGAGTGCATTTGTGTGTTGCAGTACGTATCAAATCACTATTCCACATACAGTAAGTTTGAGAGACTTGAGTTACTCTTTTGCTTTTGTCATCAGGTCCAGTCTTTTCTTTGTCCTTCCATCCACCATCCTCCCTCTTTCTCCATCAAACTGTATCTAGTTTTTGTGTAATTTTATGTAGCAAAGTAAAATACTGATGGAAAGAGGAAGTACACAAAATAAAACAACATTCCTAAAGTGAGTAGATGTAACTGGACTCGGCACAAATAGACACAGTCCATGTCGTGCAGCCTCAAGACATCACACAAAAAATACATTTGTAATTTGACTGATATTTTCACATTTATAAAACATACAATCACTTAATGCCACTCTCCTTCTGTTTTTAAATGTTTACTTTCACCTTTCATGGTTTAGAAGTAACTTTCAACCGTTTTTCTCTCCTCTGTGCTTCAGCAACTAGATTTCGTCTTGTCTCTTTTTCCTACAGGAGTTATTTCGTTCTCGCTTGCTGTCTCGTTGAGTCTTCCCTCCCACTATCTCCTCCTCCCTCTTTCTGTCTGTGTCTTCTCCTTTTAGACTGAGATTCTGGCTGACAGCTCTTTATTTACCTTACTCAGTCCCTACTTTGTTCTTCCCACTCGTGCTCTGGTTCTCTCCCTTACTCCCTTGCATTCTCCCTCAACTTAACTTTTCACTTGACCCTCAGTGCGGTGAAATTTTTTTACAGTTTACAACTTGTGTAACAGAAGAAGGCGACTTTCACATAGAAAAAGATTGAGACACACCCACTTCACAAGTGGGTTTAGTTATATATATTTTTTATACCTTGATAATGCTGTGTGGGACTACATTTTCTGAAAATGTAGTCATGTAACAGATGTTGTAGGTGTATGTGATGTTGCCTCATGAAGTTTTAAGAATAAGACTTGAACAGTTCCCCCTTTAAGTAGGATTGCGATCTTGTGATTTGAATGCCTTTATTACCTATACTTACTTTCTATTAGGAAAGAGATGAAACCCGAACCTCCATGTTCATTCAACTGAATGACAATAAACATAAACCTACCCAACAGTCAAATTTCAAGTTTATTCCATTTGATTAGATAGTGACGGTCACTTCTGTCTCCTTCTCTTGTTCATGGAAAATGTCTGTTTTTATCAGACCCCCACCCACAACATCTCACACAAGCCAAGGACATTCTCAGCCCAGTGTGTTTATCAGACGGCACAGCTCAAATTATTAATGTCAAAACAACCAGTGTGACCATGTTGAATACAACAGAGCTGTTAATGGTCTTGCTCCCCTTCTCTCCTTTGAACCCAACTGGTTGAGGCAGCTTCTGCACCCCCCTCAACCTTGAGTCTGATTCCGTATGATGTTTTTTCTCTCCACGGTCAGTGGGGGAACCATTGTGCTTCTCTATAATATTGTACGGTCTCGACATTATTATGAAAGGTGCCTTGAGAAAATGCTGTGATTCAGTACTAGATACATTGAAGTAAATAACATAACATGTTGTACAAGTTACATTGGGGGTGAGATGCAGATCTTTGAAAAAGAAGAAACCAACATTTTCAATGATGTACTGTAATTTGTCTTCGGCACTGTTAAAACTTGATGGGAGCTATTCTTATGTATCATTCATTGTTTAATTTAATACAAATCTTAAATCTTAAATCTATTGAACCAAACTTCACCAAATTCAAAACGGCACTTACTTGGGTCCTTAACAATACACATGGTTAAGCTTAAAGCCCAACAAATAAATGGTTGTGAAGATTGCACATACAGACATACAGAGATTTGCTGGAAATAGCAGATGTGTGTCAGCTCCTAAACAGTTTTATCTCACCATGGTTTGATGACTGTAATCCTGTTTCATGCTGGTTTATTTGCTAGCGAGCGTGCTAACTCATATCTGCTTTACAGCCGCATCATTGCACGACCGTAGCCTCTCTCACACGGCCTATTTAGGTTGGGAATGTTGAGCCTTTACTCCCTCTTACTGTTACTCTTACTCTACAGCAGAGCCAAAATGGCGTCTTTCTCTTCTTATTGGCAATATATCGGGATCTCTGTGTAAAAGCCTTGTTCATCTTTTCACAGTGCATGTGTGATTCATGATGTCATTAAACCGCCGCAGGTTAGACTATGGCATAGATGTGTAGAATCAGGGCAGCTCACAGTTGACTCACACAACCAGGGAAGCATATTTTTGTGAATTTGGAAGCTGTGCCCTTAGTTCCCTCTGGCAGGACTTCCACTAATGTTTTGCTTGAGCTCGGTAACAAGTCATGGCGTCCAAAAATTTCTCTAGGCCAAGTCTGATTATTTGCTGTATATCCTCCCTAGCAGAGCTGATGGAGAGATAGATCAGATTAGTGGACTTAATCAAATGTGTCTTTTGTGCTCTGGTATTAGCTGCTTTCACATCACATGGCGCACGCGTCCTCACAGGGATCATGTGGTCGGTTGCCCTCACACTTGAGGCATAAAGAATCAGGGCAGAACAGATGCAGATTCTCCTCTGACTCACACATAACATTATGTTATTTTTGTTCTGGCTTGACTCCTCACAGTCAAGAAAGCAGTTGTAAGTGCACACATTGGTCACTGTTTTTCACAAACCAGCAAGGAATCACGGACAAAATTGTAAGAAAGATTTTCACGGTAGCTTGTTTGGTTTTAAGGTTTCAATTTTTTGTTCACTTGCGATGTAGGGAAAGGAAAGGTGAAAAATATAAGTCAGACCATTCTAAAAGAGAAAAGGGGTCAAGAGAGAAGAGAGAAGGAACGTGAACGTGAACTCCACAGGAGGACGGGAGATGAGAGCTGCAGAGGCTGCTGGATGATGTTTGCATGAACGTCAGCCTCGGTTAGTGTCTCTGAATCCCACTTCACTCTCTCTTTCTATTGCTGTCTGTTGCTGTAGCTGCTCTCAGGTGTCAATGAAAAGAGGAATGAGGGGCTGACAGCACTGTTAGAGCTGTTGTGGAGGCTAGAGGAGGAGGGACACACACATACAAACACACACGCACACTGACATTAAGATTGTTGAATGTTTGTAGTGTATATCATTTTATTTTTTAATCTCTCGGACACTCTTATTTCCTTTTTGAAATTGTCACCTTCTATTGTAAATCCAGACATTCACATGGACGTACACACGCTGTATAATTACAGACACAACCACATTACACAACAGTAGCTTCAGTAAAAACATGGGTTTGGTTTCATGAGATATCAGTGTTCTGTAGCCTGCAGCTTAATATTTTGGGAGGATAATGAAGACTATTGTTGGTGTGACCTCCTCTCGTTTGTCGTTGTGCAACACCAATCACTGGAAAACAGAGGGAAACTGATACTCAAACCATCAGCACCACTCTATCGGTGAATTGGACTGAGACCAGCTGAACAGGTAGTGAATGATTTCCATATAAATGGGTAAGGTGTGTTGAACGAAATCTATCAGAACTAATGTTGATTTAATGAAATAGAAAGCCATGTAAGTAAAAGCATAAACCAATGAACCACATCAAATGACTCTGAGCCCTTTTCCATGTCTGATGAACGACAGTCATCACAATGTTGAGCTCAGCAACATCTTTAAAGATAGATCATTTTCACAAAACTGTCATGGCCCATTGCAGCCAACGCATGATTGTGTTGGTCTATCAAGCAGTTAATCAATTAGTCATTCAACAACACATAGTTAAAAGTGCATCAGCATCAGCCACCAGGTTGTGAGTCTAAATGGAAGAGATGGCCAGACCCAACACAGGGAGAGAGAGAGAAGCATCGCTCTGTACCACTGGGCTGAACTATGGAGCTGAAGGAGAAGAGGAGTGTGAGTAAGAGAGAGAGAGAAAACGAGAGAGAAAGAGAGATTGAGAGAGAGAGAGAGCGAGAGAGAGAGAGAGAGAGAGAGAGAGAGTGCTGCGATGTCAGCATATAGACCCCAGGGAGAGAGACACTGAAAATAGAGAGAGATGCGTGGCAGCGTTGAGAGGAGCAAAGATAGCCAGCTACAGCCAGTGCTGCACTCTTGGTCCAGTATGGAGGGGGGACACACTGGATCTCTGAGCAGCAGCATGGGATTGTTTCCAGTTCTAAAATCTGGTCCGACTACAACCTGCCGTCTCAGCTCAACTGGTCCGGGGACGGAATTCAACTGGTCTGGGATGGATTTGTTTCCGCAATCAAGAGACAAGCTCAAACTTTAAACTAATATCGCAGGGCAGCATCAACGGCGACTTCAAATTAGTGTGTCTATTCTGACATGGGAATAATTCTGTGTCGAAAGCTCTGAAGGAAACTAGTGGAAATTAAAGACAGTTGACAGTTAATGCTTCAACTGTAGTTTCCATGGGACCAATACTCTTTCTAAAGCCTTTTCACATTCAAAATACAACGATGACATCGAAGCTGAAGAACTCATCTACATCTGTGATCGGGACTGAATGAAAGGTGAGAAAAGACAAGAAGAAGATTTTTTGAAAAACTGTTTTGATCACAAACAAATTGCCTTAAATTTCAAAGAAAAGGACCAAGTCAAACCAAGATTTGTAAAAAAGGAAAGAAAAGAAAAGAGGATTAGCTTGCAACAATGTGGTAGAAAATGGACAAACAAATGACTGATGAAGTCCAATCCAGTCAGTAATTGGATGGTTTCTTGGCTTTAGATGGAATCGTCATTGCTTGGCCAATGGTCTTTGAGACCAGGAAACGCGATCCCCTTGTTTGCCCAGAGGAGGAAGTAAAGCAACGATAAAGCTCTTGCTAAATCCAACTCAAGGATTACAAATCCACTGAAGACTTGATGTCCTACATAAACATTGCTGATTATGACACTGTGTGAAAGTGCTTTCCATCGACCTACCCTCCATTGACTTACCCCACTGGCTATGATGCCTCAAGCAGACACTTTGCAAAGGTGACCGGATATCTCAATGTAGGGATCTGAAGCCTTGTGACCCCTGGTGTGTGTTGGTGCGAGTTCCTTGCACAAACGGTATACATGAATATTAATGTGGAGGGGCTATGCTGAGGTTGTCGGGTGTCGCACCAGCTCCGTCAGGCCACGAGTGGCGATTTCAATGTTCTGTCGGAGTAGACTGTAGTGATGTTGAACCTCGCTGTATCTGGTTGGCAGTGCTAAGGGGAGTTTCACCTCAAGCCTCACCAAGGCGGATACCCATCGCATCGCCAAGAAGACGGGGCTTCCGGAGAGCCATACAGCGCCATCGATCGTCCTGGGTACGAGGGCAGACAGTAAATATGGGTCGTCAATACTGTATTTCTTTCCTGCCAAATGATTGCATGTTTCGAGGGTCTATCGCAAGAAATCCAAGCCCTCCTTTAGATCATCATCAGGACACAAACTATTGAGTTTAAATCCAGACAAATTACATTCTTTTGCAATGACATGCAAAGGGGAGATATTATCAATGATTTAAAAGTTATTACGATGTGCGTTCTTGCTCTGTTTTTGTTAGCAATGGCATCCAAACCCACAAAGACCACATTTAGGATATGATACATCAGATGTTTGTATATTATCAGTGTTCCAAAGTGTTGATTGTTCTAAATAACCAAACCATTAACTTAAAAGGGGATGATTTATTAAATACAGCTTTTAATGCATTACTGAGGGTCTTATATAGGCCTCACACTAGACAATGGTCTTGTCTTTTGACAGCCACTATGTCAAGCAAGACAACCACAGTCGTAAATTCTAGGGTTTGAAAGTAGTGTACATGCCGGGGACCAACCTTGCACCGGTGGAACTGTGTTTGTCCACATGCAGCAACCTTGTTTGTAGAATTTTATCAAATAGATAAAGAGAAGGCAAACAACTGTGACAGTTTTAAAGATTTGAATTTCTTGTTAATAATTAGATTAGTTGTTCCCAAAAAGTGGAAACTTGTGGTTTACTTTTAATCAGCAGGACAGTGTAGCCTTCCACAAACAGGTTACTCTACAATTTAAGCCTTCAAGCATTATTTCGACGTGTCCTCTACATGTAACAAAGCTTTATCATCACCAAAGTTATTAAATTATCATTTCGGAGCTGACAGAACACCACAGCAAGCTGAATATTGTAAGTATTGTGGCCATAACATTTGTATTGCTAATGTCTTAGCATGATTAACCATTTTAAAAATCCAGCACACACTGAACAAAGGTAGACTTCTTTTGCTTAGTTTTTTGTTAAGCTGAAAAGTTTAGCTTTTGTTATTTAGCCACTAG
The DNA here is from genome assembly GCF_947347685.1 of Pleuronectes platessa. Lineage (NCBI taxonomy): Eukaryota > Metazoa > Chordata > Actinopteri > Pleuronectiformes > Pleuronectidae > Pleuronectes > Pleuronectes platessa. The sequence continues at coordinate 17,991,537 of NC_070646.1, read as the reverse complement.
TTGCTAACACAGCAAAGCAGGTCATTTCAGTGGGTTTCTGTGTGAACAGATGTCTACTGCAGCTGCAGACAAGCTTTACGAGAACAAACAGTCAATACTCTGGGCAAGATGTAAACAATGAGCTGAAAAACTCTGCAGAGAAATGCAGAGTTGGTGATTGTTCTCTGTCTTAGTCACTATGATTGACTCCACCCTTCTTATCTGACCCAATGTTGATAACAAATATATTGATGAGTGCAGCTTTAATGGACCTATGTGGGCTGTGGTAACCTCCCAGTGCCTCCAACCAGACTGACAATTTAAATCGAGTCTTGATTTGAAAATTGTTCCTGAAGCAAGTGCGTTTGCTCCCTATACAAGTGTATAATGTGGAATGGTGGAGTGAAGAACCAGATACAAAAGTGTTATTTTTCTTCAGTTACATCTGTGGTGTTTACAGAGTGGTATCAGCTCTATACTGGACACACTTTGATTGTTGCCTTCGGTCCATCCTGGTATATGATGCATCTTTAAAAACAGCAATGGCTGTCAGCATTGGCACACTCCTCATCTCGTATCTGATCTGATGACTGTGGACAGGTGTATTTCCTCTGGGACGTTTCTTCCGCTATCTTGCTTTAACCTTTCCTGTCTTTTCTGATCATTGCAAGGGAGTGACGCTAAAATCCCCTGTCCTTGTCCTTTTCCGCCATGTGGGTGTCCCGGTTTTATCACAGGGAGTGAAGGTTAAGGTCCGTGCTGTGTGAACTCCATCCTGTGTCAGGATAGAGACTGATTCAGCACATGGCGTTTGATTCATTTGTGTGTGTGTGTGTGTGTGCGTGCGTGCGTGCGTGCGTGCGTGCGTGCGTGCGTGCGTGCGTGCGTGCGTGCGTGCGTGCGTGTGTGCCTCCTTTTGATGTTATGTAATGTTGCACTGAGGGGGCTGTTGACTAGCAGAGGGGACAAGAGATGAGGCTGATGCCCTCACTACGCACAGAGATTCATGTAGCCTTATATAATCTCTTGTGTGTACAGTATGTCTGTGTGTGTGTGTGTGTGTGTGTGTGTATGTGTGTATGCGTGGTTGTGCTTTTACATCATCTTTTCAAAAATATGCATCAATGATCACACCACCCCATCACTCACTGCTTATAGCATGTTTGTTTGCTGGTAGAAGCAGTGTTTTAGATATCCTGTGTCGAGTATACACTCTGTGTGAATCAGACAAAGTACCTGTCACTTTGTGTTATCTGTGTCTGTATATGCAGGCTGGATGTGTGTCTTTTTGCATCGTGTCACTCTTCCTCTCTCGGTGCAGCTCACTCTCCTGTGGTCTGAATTTCAGACAAGAACAATAACTAAATCATTAAATACCCAATGACGAGTGGTTGACATTCAAATCCTAAATCCAAGTGAGCGAAGAGAAATGATTAGTGCAGCAGATAGAACGACGAGTAAACTGGCTGAGCTGCAGGCCCATGTACATGAAGAGCTCTGTTTGAGACAGCACAACGAGCCCTTGTTGTTGGGTTTGGGTTGCACAACCAGGCTGAGCATGGCAACAACTATATAAACGTATATGCTTATAAAAAGATAGAGTTGCTCAGATACTAATATATATTATTAATTCCATCTTGCCCAAGTAAGTCTTAATAAAGCTGCCCTTCGACAGGAGGTGGATATTTCACCACACAAAAGATGCCAAGTAAATTAATTTGGTGTATGAATATATTCTAATACCAAGCAGGTGTCTGTAACAATATTACAGTCTCAGATAAATATATCTTTTGAATACATTCTTATCAAATGAGGACTGGGGATTTTGTGATTGTGGATTGTGTCCATTGAAATTATTAAAATAATGTTAAATAGGTTTTCTTTTAACATGTGAAAAGAAAAGTTTATTAATGGCCCCTGTAGATTCAGACCCTACCAGGTAGATAAAAACACTTATTTTCATCTATGGTGAATCGATCGACTTAAAAAGCAAAACATTTTAAAATAACATTCAAATTGCTAAATTTATTATATATAATGAAAAGAATAGAAATAACGAAATAAGAAAGAAATTAATTAAAAAAAATCCTTAGAGGGAATATATTTCAATGTGAGTGCAATTAGGAATTAAATATAGTGCATTAAAAAATATATAATACTCAAATGTGTGCTAGAATAAAATAGTAGGTCTTGAGTATTCTTTAAAAATACATCTCTATCACCCAGACCTAAAATCTATTGCAAATATCATTAATCCAGCTTTTAATGTCATAATTTCCAGACAAACTTCTTATTAACTTGGTTAAGTGTGTGTGTGTTGTACAATGTGGAAACAACACATTGACAGTCAGGTCAATCAAGTGGTTGAAGCTCTTAGTTTATTTATACAAGTATACAAAGCAAGATGTTCATGCAAAGAATTACAGGTAGAAAAAAGTCACGCTGCTGTATTAAACACACTCTGGCATGTTGACATTTCACACATTTCACTTTGTGGGTGAGTGGGTAAGTGTGTGTGAGTGTGTGAGTGAAAGAGAGATGGGGAGGGAGAGGTAAACATGCACAAAATCTCACATCGGTGTACATTCCCTCATTTGTGTGGAATGTCACCTGCAAGGATGTCGGATGATGAGGGATTCAACACAACGACTTATCCCCAGCTACCACACACACACACACACACACACATAACAAACAAACACACACACACAAATAAATGTCAGTGGGCAGGAATCCTTTGAGGTTATTTTATTGTGTTGAAGCCTGATGGTGAAAATAATAAACGTTACGTAATGACAATGTGATTGTGGAGTAAAAGCCCTAAAAGTATTTGAATGACCACAAACTGAGTCATTTCACTGCTGCTAAATGGCCTGATCAGAAAGTGAGCCAGCAGCACAACCTAACTCTGCCTGTCAGTGATTTGACCAGAGTTATTGTTATTTGTTTAAACATACAACAGAAAGAAAGGAATCTGAACTGCTTAGCTTCCCTCTGTGGAAAATGTGTGTCTCCTCCCGGCTCTCCCTGGGACTATTCTTAGAGGCGAAGGTTTCCCCAAAGCTCCACCATCCACTTCCTGTCTCAAGAAACACTCTTCCTGTTGTTTTTGTAACTGGCTCGGGTCGGGGTTTGAGGCTTTTTATCCGTGTCAGTGTGTAGTCGATGTTTTTCACCCTGTTCATTCTTTGATCACACTCCAGCAGTGAGATGTCAGTCAAACATAATCTCTATGATCCATCCTCCGTAGTGTCCACTGTGTTTTGTCCAGTCTGGTTTTAAACTGCCTCCCATATTTGGTGCTCCACTAATCAATATGTGTTTAAAATGACTGCTTTGCTCACTGCTTTGAATGATATTTACAGTTTGTTAATGTGACACTTGAAACAGACGAATCGACACAGTATGGAATATTTAAATCAGAAAGTTTGCGAAAATATGTTTCTCTCGTGTCTCTCACCTCATTGTCAGCCATCAGGTGGTGATTGAGTTACTTTGGCTTCAAATATACAATTGGACAAACAATCAATGTGAACGACCTAAAATGACAGAAACCATTTATGTGAACAATTTATTTGATGTGTACTTTGAATCTTTTGTTCGGTTCTTGTCCCATCCAATAACATGGAGTATATTGTAGCTACAGTATATTACCTCCACCAGGTAGCCACATCTAAACGATTTGGTTTCCTTGGAGTTGTCATGTCATCCTTCCCCATATGCAGTTTATGGTATAAACATATGAGCTAAACAAAAACACTTTTAAATGAATGAAAAACCTCCAACAACCTAAACAGGTGAACAAAATGGAAACATTTCATATTTTTCAGACTTCAGAATGAAATAAATCCCAGTTCAGCCTCAGTCCTCAGCATAGTAGACTGAGTATCCACTTGGTTTTTATCCAGGCACATGAACATCTTCCCATGTTTTGGGGTTAGTCTGCTGACACACTGTTGACCGTGAAAGCAATGACGGAGAATACGCTCTGATGGTACTGATGCAGCAGGAATGCAGAGATAACTGTTAAAATTTTAATTAAGAACATCTCTAATAAGGTCCAACTTTGTGTGGGTTAGCAGTGTTGGCCACTGTGCCGACTCTCACTCTCTGTGAAGCCCTCTTTGTCTATTGTTCATTGAATTTTCCAGATATGTGTTTATGAGCCCTAATAAGTTCCTGTTGTTCCATGACTGGTATTTATAGATTATGTATTTTTAACTCTGCCATTGTTGGCTGAAGGTAATAAATGTGATTAAAAGTGATTATAGAGCTTCCTCTTTGGAGAGAGGAAGTCTCTGAGAAATTCCTGGCATTGGTGAAATTCTGCCCAGGTCAGATCTGGACAGAGACCCCAGTGAATGGACCACATACACCCACTTCCACCCACCCACTTCCCTTAAATGTGTTCAGCCTTGGATGAATAAACAATCACACACAAGTTCAATGGGGAAACCAGAACATGATACTGGAGACATTCCTTAAGATTCATATGGTAACGTTCTGTTTCATTTCAAAGAGGAAAGGTAATGAAAAGTGTATTAAACATTATCTCTCCTCAACAGGCTAAAGGGCGGAGAGATGGTATGGTGTCTTCCAACGAGAACAGGCGCCGGCCGCTGTCATCGGGTGAGGTGGAGGGCGTGTCGTGGCAGGGCCCACAGACCATTTTCCTGCAGAAGAACTCACAGGGATTCGGCTTCACTCTGCGCCACTTCATCGTCTACCCACCAGAGTCGTCCCTCCACAGCCTCAAGGTCAGTCGCTTTGGCCTGAGCCTTATATATCTCACAAAATCTCACTCACCTCTGCCATTTACTACTCAGTTAATATTATAACAGTATAAGATGATTACTCTATTATACCATTGATAATCTGCACCCACGGGTTGGATCACACCCACCTTTGAACTTGATTTTTCATTTTTGATCTCAAGCCTGTTTCGTGACTGTATGTTGCATAGCTGTTTCACTAAAGTGACACAAACTGACACACACAGACTTACGGACAGAGAACTGTCAACCACCTCCAGGGCTGTTCCAACTAATTATGTTCCAACTATAAGTGTCTCCAGCAGCACATTTTACCAAGAAGTCACATGCGGCTAAAAATAAAAGTCAACATTCGCTTCTCAGCTGCAGTGTGAAGCTTCGATGGGACCAGACTTGATCTGTATTTCTGATCATAACAGTGAACACAGAGGTCGACTGATTCCTAGTAAAATAGTCTGGAAATGGAAGATGAAGAAACTTCCCTTTTAGTCTGTCAGTTTGCAAACTATGAAGAGAGTGAATAGAAAGTTAAGATTTGATTGTAAATTTAACGTGAAACTTGACCAGTTCCTCACAACATCTGGAGGCTGATAGATGGGTTTTACCCAAACAAGGCTTGAATAGACACAGTCATGTTCCTTGTAGGGAGGAATGGTGGAAAAGTGGGTAACACTGTTGCCTCACTCTGTGCTGGTTTTCTCCAGTTCCCTACCACAATGCAAAGACATGCAGCTCAGGTTGTTTCCTTTTATTTTATTCTGTATATATGTGATATAAATGCCTATAAAATGAGTATGTCAAAAAGTTAAGCTGAAGAACCAAAGTGTATACATATCATATGGGTATAAGAGTAAGTGCATTTAACCTGTTAGTTGTCACACACTTATGACTGATGTAGCACTATAGTACTGTAGAAATGTACTACTGTAGTGATGTTGGACTGTAGTACTGTAGTACTCGTCTTGAGGAAGTACTGTAGGAATGTAATTAGGTAGGACTATAGTAGTGAATTATTGTAGGACTACTGTAGGACTACTGTAGTAGTGTACTGTACTCTGTAAGGCTGTAGAACTGCAGTTCTGTAGTAGTGTAGTACTCTGTCAGTGACCGCCCCCCTGTGGTCCTTGTCTTAAACATATTCACTGTGTTTCTCCAACAGGATGAAGAAAATGGAAATCCCTCTGGACCAGGTGAGTGTCTCATGTTTCTATTGACTTAATTAGCTACACGTTCAGGATTTGTGTTGTGCATGTTATTTACACTGTCAGTATCAGGTTTCAGATAGCCCCCGTTTTGTAGTTTTGATTGAGATTTCAGCAGTTTAAGTCCAGTAGGGACCTTAAAGGGCACAAAGCTCAGGGCTTAACTCCCCTGTGTAAAATAATTTAAGATTGGTATCTGAACTGTATTTATAAAGAGATTTTTTTGTCTCATGGAACAGTTAAAGCTCTTTGCAGTAGAAATTACATTCGCTCATTCACACACACATTCATACAGCGTAGTATATGCTGCACAATAACAACAAATAAGTGTAAACTTCTGTTTACCTGAACCAAATTTCTGAACAGTGTTTGATTACCAGTGTAGAAAGAACAACAGGAAGATGCAATTCAATAATTCATTATTTAGTCTAAGATTAATATTTAGTATTAGAAACACTGACTTTACACTATGCAAAGTTGAGTAATACTGGAAGAATGGGGGAACTTTACATTCCTTTGGGAAAGAAAATAATCTGTTGTATCTATTGTGTTCGGCTTCTAAAGCACAAATTCTGAGAATGTGTAAGTAGGAGTAGATTTTGTTCTGACATTCACAGTCTAGGAAAGGTTCTCTGAATTTGGATTCTGAATGTGTGTGTGCTGTGTGTAAGCAGGCCGCCGGTGGTCTCGTTTGGAGCCAATGGACACCATCTTTGTGAAGAGTGTCAAAGAAAATGGCCCTGCTCAACAAGCTGGACTGTGTACAGGTAAAATGACGCACACAAACACACGCACGCACACACGCACACACACACACACACACACACACACACACACACACACACACACACACACACACACACACACACACACACACACACACACACACACACACATTGGGTTAGAAATATTTTGAAAGAAGTATTTGTGTGTGTATAAAAACATAATTGACTCTACATTTGCATTACCAGGTAATATTTTCCTGAAAAAACACTCAAGGAAAATACACAGCATTATGCGAGCTAAAGGAATAGGCTGCATAATTATAATTAGGTCAATTCATTGAATGCCGAAGGAAGTGTCCTTTCATGCATAACATCTGGCTGTATTGCGTGTGTGTACTCCAGGGGACAGGCTGGTGAAGGTAAATGGGGAAAGCATTCTTGGGAGAACCTACTCTCAGGTGATCGCGCTCATCCAGAACAGGTGGGACACTGCTGTTTCTAAATCCCACTGTAAGGTCATATCTGACCTCTTGTTTCGATGCTGACGTCTATTGATGTTTTGTTTTTTTTTTGCAGTGAAAACATTCTGGAGCTCTGTATTATGCCAAAAGATGAGGATGTGTTGCAGTTGGTAAGTGTGAGTATGATCTTTCTTCTGTTTTCTCTTCTTTCCTTCATTTCTCCTTTTTACTATGTAAAACAGTCAGCCAGGCGTTTTATTAAGATAAGAAAGTACATATTAAAAAGATGCACTCCAAAATACAGCAATAAATTTGTTAAAGGTTATAAAGTTCCAATATTGGTTATACAATAAAGATTAAGCTTATATTGTAAAATCCACAGAAATCTTGTTGCATGGTGCACGCTGTACCTGCCTCACTCTGCCCTCTAGCTGTTCCTGCCACAGTTGTTGTTTTATCCGGTCTGTCATGTTTTACATCGTGCCTGATACCCTCCTGTCCGCAGGCGTACTCCCAGGATGCCTACCTGAGGGGCAATGAGCCATATTCAGGTGAAGCCCAGAACCTCCCGGAACCACCGCCTCCCTCTTATCCATCCACTAAACCCAGCTCCACGGTCTCCGAGTCCAGCCACACTGTCCTGGACAACTGGCAGTGCCGATCTGGCCCTACCACCTCGCCACTGGATAACCAACCCCAGGCTGCCTCTACCCCCACCTCCGGCTGGCCCGGGGGGCCTGAGGATTCAAGTGGCCACTTTGCTCCGTCGGGGCGACACCGTGTTGGCTGCTCTTCAACCATGAGTGCGCTGGACTTCCACTTTGCTAACCACAATGCTGCCATTGCCTCCGCAACACTGCCTACGCCAAGGAAGAGCAGCCTACCAGCTCGTGCCCACACTGACGCCCTCTGCCACCATGCTCTGTCTGAGTGGTATTACAGCCAGGCCGAGGCCGCAGAGCGCATGTCCCCCCGCCACCGCAGTATTTCTCAGGATCGTTTAGTGGAGCTGGGGCTGGGGTTGGCACTTGGCCCTGGACCTTCCTCTGTCCCCAGAATATCTGCAGAGCAACGCAGAAGAGAAACCCTCCTGCAACACCACCAGGCAGCTGCTGCTTCCCATGATTCTGTTTGGCTAGGTAGCTGGGGGGGTGTATCAGGACCAGGAAGCAGGTCGTGCTCCGAGGGCCTTATGGCAGCCTATGCTGAATATGAGCATAACTATGGGCGTTCTGTTGAAACGCTGGCACAAGCCTCTGCACTGGTCTTACCACACAATGAACACACTTCACAAAGCCCAGAGATGACAAAACTCAGCGAGCAGGTAGACCTTGAAAACTCAGAAGGGCATCGGCACCAAACTACAGTGGCAGCCCCCACTACAACCCCCTCAGCAGTGTCTCCCAGTGGTAGACTGTCAGGTCAGCAGGTAGCCGAACCCCAAACAAGGCGAATAAAAGAGGAAGAGCCTGTGGGCTACAGAAGCTACAGTCCTTCTTTCTCCCACAAAAATGGCCATCCCCTCCAGGAGACCCACTCCTTTAAAGAGCCCAGCTACAGTGGGCCCCACCTCAACTTGAGCCCCAGCAGCAGGTTCATCACTGCAGACAGCAAGGGGCAGATGGTACCCAGGCCCAAGTCCACACCTGCCCTGTCTGCATCAGAGGAGGAGAGAGCCAGGCTTGGGGTGGACAGGGAGGTCGTCTCTCCCATCTCCCTGAATCAAGAGGTGGTCCTTCGGCAGAAGAAGCCTCCTTTAGGCCGCCGGACCCCTGTTCAGCCTCTTCGACATCCCCACTACACAACACGTGTGGAGTCACCAGAGCCCCCTGGATCAACACCTTCACCAGGGACACCCTCTCCTGTGTCCGGGGGACCTGCCCCCAGCCGTAGGGCCAATGGAAGCCTGGCACGGCATGCATATGACTCTCTGTCCTCAATTCCCTTCATAGGTTAGTGAACTTTCCGCTTATGCTACAAGTTGTGTGAAATGTCTGTTACAAATTAACATTTTTTGGGACGTTTGTGTGTCTTATATGTCGAAAATATGACTGAATATGACGTATGTGTTTCTGACTGAGTTGATGCACGCTGGTTTATTTGTCTTTAAACCTTGTCCTGGCCACCATTTGTACACTGTCCTGGTTTTGAAAGCTTATCTCAGAATCAGAGCTGCTCTGGAGGCAGAAAGAATCTCATAGGCAGACAGAAAATATTCAGGCTAGTTTAAATTAAGGTTAGCTTTTATTAGTTGGGGATAAATGGCCCTTTTTAAACTGTAATTATTTCAGTCTACAGGGAGGTTGTGCTGCTATAAACTGTAGCCACTCACCCATCGGTAATAAAGTGAATATTAGCAAACCTTTTAGCCATGTTACTGACATTAGTGAGACAGTTCACTGAACAGAAAAGCACTTGAGGTTCTCAAATGAGACACTCTCCTCCCCGATCAATCATTTTGGCCTTACATGGTGTTGTTACGGCTCGCACAGAAGTCTAGTAACAAATCACTTGGATTCAGATCCTCCCATTCAACCCCTACAGTTTCCTTGTATTGTTGCCAACTTGAGCTCTGTCTCCCAAAAGAACTGGTTCCCAGGAGCTTCCCCTTGACTCCCACCCAGATTGCTGTTTGGTACATAGACACAGTACGTTTATGTCGGAAAGAAGGAGATACACCACAGACCTAGAGGCTCCTGTGAAAGGATTTTATTTGCAGTAGTGTTGTGTCAAGCAAAGTGTTCTTTCTCTGACTCAGTTTCAAACTTTCTCTGAAGAAGGAAGAAGAGGCTTGTGCTGTTTAAATTTTTTTTTTCAATCCATCATCCATTAAAAAATGTTTTCTGGGCATGCGTGTTCCCACATTTTTGGGCACAAACAACAGCCAGAGCCTGTCTTTGAGCAACCCGAGGTTGCAAACAGCACTGCTCAGCCAGTGTTTACTGATTAATTCATCATCCTCTCCAGACGTTTGGTTCCAGAACCAGTTCTGTGCATGGCTGTGAGGTCAAACAAACGTTCTTCTTTCTCACCTCCCACACCAACTCTGGGTTTTCCACCGATACCAGAGCGGTGTCTGTTCCTATCCCCAGAATCTGCCTATGATGCTAGGCACATGACCCGGAGGCTACTGACTGTAAGTGAGTTTTCATCTAGTGTTTCGCCCAGGGGATTCTTAAGATAAGTTAAGATACAGGGAGAGGCGGTGGACTAGTGGCAGAAAATATTGAGGTTGTCCGAAATCTAATACCTGTGAGTGGGTATCACAAGAAACAGACTCTCGGATGCTCGCAAACATGATGTGAACGCAACACAGCATTACACTTCAGCAGTCAATAGGTAAACATTTACATTCAGTCAAACAGGTAGCTAATAAAAGGATGGATGGCTGGTAGGTTGTTTGGGAGGTTTGTTAGTAAGATGGTTGGTAGGTAGGTTGGTGTATCTGCCTCCACGGTAGCTCTGCCTCAGGGAGATGTTCCCACCTGAGGAACCTGTTGTGTCTTGTCACTGTCTAACCCCTCGTGTCTCCCTCCTTGTTGCTCACCTGTCATGATGACTTTGCAGATGAGCCCACCAGTCCTAGTACTGACCTACAGGCCTGCTATGTACCAGCCTGCTCTGTGGTGTCCGGTTCCAAGGCCTCCACTGTGGCCATCCTCACTTCCACCTCTGTCTCCCCCACCCTCTCCTCCATCTCCTCCTTTGTCCGACTTCATTGTCAGGACTGCAGTGAGTCTCACTCACCCTCTGTGAATACTCAAAGGCTTTAGAAAGGGCTAGACCAATATAGAGTTAGCTTCCTATTATGTTTTTGAGCCAACATGACAAACAGTTATGTAATGACTGATCGTGGCACACTTGTATATTTGTCTGGCCCTTCCCGTAGACTCAAGTTAAAGAGGTACAGTGACATTTACACTTAAAGGTTCAGTTTAGTGACATCTATTGGTAAAGTTGCATGTTGCAGCTTAACAGCCTTCACCTCACCCTCCCCTTCCAAACATGAGAAAGAATCTGTGGCAGCCTTCACAAGGCGTTTTGAGGATAACAACTTTGCGGCCTCCGTAGAGAGGACCCACTACCGATGTAAATATAAAGTATTTAAATATAAAGGGCTGATTCTAGGGTAAAGAAAACAACAATTCGTACAATTTAGTTTATTACACATGAGTGAAAACATCACAAGGATCATTTTATTATCAAATTCTGCCAGAAGGTCCCTTTCTACTAAATCTTACACACTGAACCTTTAAAGAATTAGATAGATAGAAAGATAGTTTGGTATTTCAGATGGCTTTAAAAACTGCATTACCCATGAGCATTAGGTGCCTTTGCTATACAGATGAAGCCAGTGATGCAAATCAGAGAAGGAACTAATTCAGATTGTTTTGTTGCTGCAGTTGGTAGCAAATCGACCTTTGTTTAATACTGAAATGGTTTCAAATGAACCAGAAAGTCTAATTCGTCTGATAGCTACAAGCTCTGTGATTGGATGATTCCTCGTGAAATGCTCCTTGGTTCATAATTGACTCGTCTTATTAAATCACCATCAAAATAATTTGTTGGCGTGTTTGAAGACTTAAGTTAACAGTGTTGTCTTGCCACACTGGGGGAATTTTCCCATCTTATCTTAATTTTCATTTAAGACTTTAAACTGACATTATTTTGAATAGCTTAAATGCATCCAGAACTTAGGTAGGTAGGCGGACATTATTTTGAATGTGTACCTCATACGTTTAACCCTTTAATCCACCCCCCTCTCTGTTGTTATATCCATTTAACACTCATTTTCTTGTCGTTTCTCATGTCACCACCATAGATTGCATTTTTGAAGCCTCTTTGTCATCTTCCTCTCCTCTCTTACCTGACTTGTCTTTTGTCTCTTCAGGCAGCATCAAAGGTCGTCGCTCCTCTTACCTACTGGCCATCACCACCGAGAGATCCAAGTCCTGTGACGAGGGGCTCAACACCTTCAGGGAAGAAGGTCGAGTCTTCTCGTAAGTCAGGAGCTCAGACAACACTCAGACACGATGCATTATCAATATGTCTACAGTATATAGTCCTAGGGCCTGATCTACTAAACTTGATTTCACTCGCAAAATACCCCCCCCCCCCCCCCCTTCCTGTTTTATATGTCCACACTTACATTGTTGTTGTAATTTATTTGCTTTCTGCTCCACAGCAAACTACCAAAAAGGGTCAAGAGCTTTTTCACTGATGGGGTGAGTTGTTGTCATGAGCACATATATAGCATACAACAAAATGAGAACAGCCCTACTCAGTGTCACTGAAATGTGTATTACAAATCCTGTCTGAGTTGTATTAGTCCAGTATCCAGTAGAAGGTCGGTTAGTCTGAGGATCAGAAACCAACTGCAACAAAAGTCATTAAACTTTTATTTTTGATGACACATTAGCTCGTCCTGTCCATGGATGGTCATGTGGACATTATTATTAGGACGCTCACTGCTCCTTTTATTGTTGGTATTTATTGGTCATGTGACTCCTCCTGCTGCTCCTAACCATGGCTGCAGCTGTGTTTCACTTTAGACTCTTTCACAGTCTGGTTTCGGTCTTGTTCAGTCAGTTCCTCATGATGAGGAGCCTCATTCCATCAGACACAACCCAGGGCAGAAGTGAGGAAGCTGTTGTGGTCACATTTTTTTTATAACACTGTTCAGGAAATGTGCACATAGGTGTGATCTCTTTTGTTGCAGTGGATACCTGTTAGCTGACTTTTGTTGCATTGAGGTTGTACTGTGGGGCCTGTATTTTCTGGACCTGCTTGTTTTTTAATCAACTAAAATACCCTCCAATTAAACTTTGACATCATTGTAAAATAAGGTAAGATAAGCTAATTGTCCCAGAGGGGACTGTGCTACAAGCCCATTCATTTACATGCAAACATCACAGAAACAAGCATTTGACGTGACGCTAAACAGTTGCTTCACATACAGTGCAGAAACAAAATCTCTCAGGAATTAAATATGATTAACATGTTATATACAGCATATGTTCATGTGTTTTCTGTTTCTATTCCGTTCGTTTGCCACCAACCAAGAAAACAGTGTCGAATGTGAATCCCTTAATGTCCCTACTCTGTGTTTCAGTCTCTAGAGAGCCTGCGAGCTCAGGAGGAGGCCCGGTCAAAACGCCACTCCACCTCGGAACTGGGAACCATCACTTTCAGTGATGTGCGCAAGGAGGGCTGGCTACACTACAAACAGATCCTCACGGAGAAGGGCAAGGTACAACACACACACACACACACACACACACACACACACAGCTGCAGCAAGCTGTTTGGAACTTCATTGAGCCAAAGTTGTAGTTGTATGTCAAGCTTTACAAAAGGGCAACAGTTTAACCAGTTGGAATACATGTTTTGCCTATGAAACAATGGATCCTTCACATGAGACAGAGGCAGATGAATACACACATTTTTAACCAGTGACTGTACGTCTTGATAAAATGCTAAAATGTTCAGTACTGCCATCACATTTGATTTGTGTTGCCGATATTCACCAATCACAATTTGTCTCATAGGGCTTAACAAGGTGTGACAACCTCTGCCCTAAACTCTCAACAAGAGTAGAGGGAAAAAGTGGAACCCTCAGAGAGAGGGATCCTCTCCCAGGACGGACAGAAGTGCAATAGATGCCACGAGTAACAAAGTACAGTTTAGCCATGTGGACAAATCCAAACCGCGACAGATTTTCCATGTCAAGTTACATTTGCTGCTATTGCTATGATCGGACAGCTGCTGTTTGGCTTGAGGGTTGTAGAGAAGAGTTAATAAGGAGCTGCCTCATATAGATATTTGATCCTGAAATTCACACTCAGTTTTTGTTCCTCTCTCCTCTAATTGTAGAAAGTTGGTGGCGGCATGCGGCCATGGAAACGCATCTTCTCCGTGCTCCGTTCCAATTTGCTCTTCCTCTACAAGGACAAGCGAGAGGCGGTCCTTCACTGTGCGGGGGCGGGGCCCAGCCAGGACGAGCACCCCCCTGTCAGCATCCGCGGCTGCCTGATCGACATCGCCTACAGCGAAACCAAGCGTAAGCACACGCTGCGGCTCACCACGCAGGACTTCTGTGAATACCTGCTGCAGGCCGAGGACAGGGACGACATGCTGGCCTGGATCAGGGTGATCCGGGAGAACAGCAAGACCGACAACGAGGTTAGATCTTTATACCAAGTTAGTCGTTTAAAGTTTACACAAACACAATCTAACTCCTACTTCTCATTTATCCTAGGAGATTGGGTTCTCAAGACAAGCTCTCATCAACAAGAAGCTGAATGATTACAGAAAACACAGGTCAGCATGGGGGATCAACAATAATTGAAAATGTTCTTACAGCAAAGAAAGCCTTCTTTTTTTTCCACATAAAACTGAGTTCATCACAGAGACACTTTTAAAAAACCCGTCTTTGTTTCTCTCTCTTGCTGCAGTCTGACAGGTAACAAGCCAGATTCCTCTCCCAGAGGCCACCGTATGATGCCTCCCTTCCTCCTGGCTAAGACTGACAACACCTTAGTGAACCGTACATCCAGAGCAGGTGGGTACAGACATGGCTCTGCTTATTGTTCGCCAACGTAGCATAAACTCCTGCCTGCTGGCAAAAAAGCAACAAACGTACCACTCATAGATCACAGTGGCTTTTTATGCACCCGGCATTTGCATCCTCAGGAACATGTAACAAATTTTCTATTTTAAGGGAAAAGTATTTTTCATTATTTGCATTTTTATGGAACCTTGTTTGTCAAAATACTGTGTCATTTATCTACTTTTAATTTATTAGTCAAAATAAAGATTAGGAAAGGATGCACACTGTGGTTTCGGCCTTAGGAAAGTGAAAGCTTTCTGCTCCACAGCAAACTACCAAAAAGGGTCACTGATTTTCACTGATGGGGTGAGTTGTTGTAATGAGCACATACACAGCATACAACAGAGCAGCCCTATTCAGTGTCACTGAGATTGTATGACAAATCCTGTCTGAGTTGTATTTGATTTTAACCAAAGACCAGTAGAAGGTCAGTAAATCTGAGGGAATTTTTTTTTTGACTTGTTAAACTAAAATTACCATATTAAAGAACCAACTGCAACAAAGTCAGTAAACTTTTATTTTTGATGACACATTAGCTTGTGTTATTCGTGCATGAAACCAGTCAGACACAAATCTGTGGACATTATTATTTGAACGTTCACTGCTCCATCTATTGTTGGTAGTTGGTCATATGGCTGTTCCTGCTGCTCCTAACCACTGCTGCAGCTGTGTTTCACATTAGGCTCTTTCACAGTTTTTTATATACAGCATATGTTTTTTCTCAGTTATGTCGTATTCTGTTCATGCATTTTCTGTTTCTATTCCGTTTATTTTCCACCAACCAATCATCAAATGCCCGCACCACCAGGCTCAGAGGCAGTTTCATCCCCCGGGCCATAAGACTTTTAAACTCCTCTGAACTGCAATAACTCCACTAAATAAGCACCGTGGCATATTTGCATATTTGCACCATTGCACAAATTGCACTATTGTTGTTTTATTTTCTCTTCAGCTGTTTTTATATATATTTATATATATATACTTTATTTTCTATTTTAAATTTTGATATTCTATTTTATTCTATTTTATACTATTTCTATTTAATTTCTTAGGTTGTAATTACTTGAGCATTGCTAGAAGAGAGCCTGTGACTCAAGCATTTCACTGCCAGCAACTGCTTAATGTTATTGTTGTGCATTTGATAATAAAAATCTTGAATCTTGAATCTTGAATCTTGAATCCGAATATCCCAACTCTGTGTTGAGAGTAGCGGCTCTGTGTGAATGAGTCACACTAGCACACGTATAGACTTTTACAGAAGTTATCGAAAATCTGTTTGTGTGTGTGTGAACACTCAGATGACTGCAAGGCATTGTGGGGCATCAACATCATGAAGAAAGCCAAGAAGACAAGCAGTCCAAAGGCTTTTGGTGTGCGACTGGAGGACTGTCAGCCCGCTGTCAACCATAAAGTAAAAACACTCAATGTTTTAAAACTACACCGACAACAAAACACACATGATTCAATTGATAATTGTTCAAAGCTTCCTCTTCATTTCACCCGCTGTGTGATACATACATACTTCTTTCTGTGTCCGTCTCTCATGCTCCTCATTAACCCCACCTCTGGCCTCTGTCTGCAGTTTGTCCCCCTGACAGTGGAGATGTGCTGTGGCATGGTGGAGGCGACGGGCCTGGAGTACACCGGCATCTACCGGGTGCCCGGGAACAACGCCATGGTTTCCAACCTGCAGGAGCATCTCAACAAGGGCATGGACATCAACACGGCTGAGGAGGTGCGGAGGACAGAAACATGTTCGACCTAATTACCCAGTTTAAAGAAATGTACTGTCTCATGAACAAAGGCTGTGGTTAGATTTAAACACCAGGAATCATTCTTTTCAGATTAATGTGTATTTATATTTTTTCTATAGCAGATGTTGTAACCCCTCTGTCTGTCTCCACAGAGATGGCAGGACCTGAATGTGATCAGCAGCCTGCTCAAGTCATTCTTCAGAAAACTGCCCGAGCCTGTGTTTACTGACGGTGAGGCCAGTCAATTGTTTACTGTGAAGTGTAGCATGATCTTAATGAACGGGTATATTGTTTAATATTAGAATAAGGCAGCCTATGGATTTTATCCTCAAACTGGGTACAGATAAAATGCATTTTTCTTCGAAAATCATCTTCTTAAACAGTGTTGTTTGCATGTGGAAAATATATACTTAAAGGGATAGTTCACCCAAAATTCATTCATTATTTACTCACCACTATGCCGATGGAAGGTTGGGTGAAGTGTTTGAATCCACAGAACACTTCTGGAGTCTCAGGGGTAAACAGCATTGCAGCCAAATACTACTAAACTAAGGAGCTAATGCACACTCAGAGCGTACCCGTCGAGAGCTTGTGTGCAGTGTGTGTTTTTTCCGGTGTGTGCGTGTTAATGTGAACGTGACTCAGAGGAGGATCACACAGGACATTTAGGCTAAAAAGACGATGTGGATGACCTAGTTTCGAGTCGACATTTGGATGACATCACAAGAGCAGTAGCATTTTCAGTTATTTCTGGTTATACTTCAATTGTATTGGATTTGGCTATAAAACTGTGTACCCCTGAGACTTCACAAGTGTCTTGTGGACTCAAACACTTTAAAGCTGAAATGGTGAAATTTCATAAGAAGTCACAGACATGTTCTCTGCCGACAGACAAATACATTGATTTCATCGATGCCAACCGAATAGAAGACGCAGAGGACCGACTGAAGACCATGAAAAAGCTGGTATGTGTCAGAGAATAGAGAGGGATGCATATTTGTTCATTGATTCCCTTTGTCTATTTTGAAATATTTGTTGTTACACTTATTTGTTTCCATCATTCATTATTTTTCCAGATTCATGACCTCCCTGATCACTATCACCACACCCTCAAGTTCCTGGTGGGTCACCTTAAGAAGGTGGCAGATAACGCTGACAAGAATAAGGTAGGTTAGTTTCGGTCAGGTTGTTGTGTTCAGAGTTCAGCCAGACATGACATGACTTTAACTTAACTTTCAGATGGAGCCAAGAAACTTAGCGCTGGTGTTTGGTCCCACTCTGGTGAGGACGTCAGAGGACAACATGACGGACATGGTCACTCACATGCCTGATCGCTACAAAATAGTGGAGACACTAATCCTGCACGTAAGAAGCAGCATCTTCTTACTGCCAGATATGAACAGTTTTTATCATGTAGTAACAGTGTGTAGTGATACTGTGTGATGTTGCTTCAACAGTGTGACTGGTTCTTCAGTGAAGGAGAGTTTGACAAGGAAGAGAAGGTATGTTGTTGTGCTTTCTATAATTGTTAATAGTGAAGTCTGTATTCTCAACTCTCATCAGTACTTTGAATGTCAGTATTTCTTTGTGTGTGTGTGCGTGTGTGTTTTTGTGTACGTGTGTGTATTCATGTGTGTTCATGTGTGTTCATGTGTGCGTTCATAGGCCCCAGAGGATAAGCGGGACATGCAGCCTGTGCCTAACATTGACCATCTGCTGTCCAACATCGGCAGGCCGGGCATGCCAGGAGAGGCATCTGGTGAGGATGAGTCATAATCTAATATTGAGTTCTTCATCTGATCTGTAACATTCTCATAGAGATACAGGTTCACAATCCCAGTCAGCCTGATGGTGGAGCTGTGATCAACTTTCAAAAAAGCTATGCCTTTTTCTTCTAACGCCGGGTTCACACCGGACGCGGAAGCGACGCCGAAGCGTGGCGTAAGCGCTAATCCCTAGCGCGCCGGCACTTGGCTGGTCACACCGGACGCAGAAGCCACGCTGAAGCGCCGGGCAGCGCTAATAATATCACCCATTGATCCAGTAGTATAAAAGCATATTTGTTGCTCCAACATTAAGCAACAGCGTCCCAACATATGTCTTTTCTGGTGTTGTCTTTATACATGTTCCGAGGATCATACAACTCACTGTACTCCACTTCAATTATTAATTTAATGTCATCCATGTTGAAGAACTTCTCCGCTGCTTGCTCCATTAAATGTCGGGTGTCGAGGGTAAATTAAGTATTCTCCACTCAAGCCAATGTGTAGAATACGTAGCCCCCCCCCCCTCTCTCTCTTTTTATCTTTATGAATGCTTGTGTGGCTGTAGTGGATGGGCAGAGGGGGACATTTAATAATGTGGTTGGTAAAAGTTTTAAAATTCAAACTCCAAGACAACAGAAGGTGATTACAAAGTATGGGATGCATATTTGATAATTTATATCATATAAAATATTTCATCAATATCGTTTAAAATCATTTTTCAGTGTGTTTCCTGTCGCGATACACTCGCGTCAAGCGGAAAAAATAGACTCGACGCCGAAACGATCGCTTCACAGCGCTAGGCAGCCGCGGCATGGCGCGGCGCTTCAGCGTTCGGTGTGACCGGCACAAAGGTTTAACATGGGAGTGGATGGGAGCCAGAGGCTTGGCGCTGCGCTTACGCCACGCTTCGGCGTCGCTTACGCGTCCGGTGTGAACCCGGCGTAAGCCATTGACGTTGAGTTGGCTGGTGACTGCAGTGCCGACTTACTATTTTCACTAACCAAAAACCGAAATACAACAATAGTTATTAACTTTCCATATCATCACTCAAAGAGTTGAGCTGGATGTTCATGTAAAGAGAGCTGACCTCCACCTACCTGAGGCCTTGATCTTATCAGTGCATGTCAATATTAATGCAATAACTGCAATAGGCAATAACTCTTCACTCTTCATCAGGTTATGTATCAGCTCTAAGATTAATTTGTGGCAACTAGATTAAATGCACAATGTAAGCATAGTGTATACTAAACTAGCCAAAAACTAGATCTTGTCACATCTGTCTGTGGGCTGCCTCAGTGGTTTGTGCTCTCCGTTGTTTTACTAAGCATTTCTAGCAGTTGGTGATGGTGGATAATATCTCCATTTCCAAATAGTCTCTGGTGGCCTCCGGGCGATGGAGCTCCTCAAAGTTGGAGTGTGGGTGTAGGTAAACATTGTTTCCCTTAAGCCTATATATTTAATACGTATATAAAGTGCATATATCACGAAGACAGGGCGTCCAAACATGGGGGACTGCTGACTTTTTATTGCTCCACCAGGCAGGAAGTTGACTTTGCTTACAGAGATTTTCACCTTTACAACGGGGCATTTTAACACTTCTTTGGTACATAAGACAAGTGTAGATCGTCTCTAGGCTTGTCATGAGGATGACTAATGCTAATTAAAACCCATAATACTAATTACATATTACCTACCCTCTACATTCTGTATTGTTAAGGCGACAGATCGGTGGCCTTGTCAGGTCAAACTCAGCTCAGTGTCTTTCTTTCCCAGTAGATGTCTGTTCTGTTTCTCCAGCTGCTACGTTTCTGCCTGTGGATACTCATGATGTTTCCCACTTTTTCTCAATTTCTCTTTCTTCCTGGACCTTTGTGCACTCCTTTCCTTCTAGCTGAAACAATGGATCAGCCTCTTCGGTAGGAACAGGTCTTCTCCTTGTGTTTTGTGCTTGCTGTTTGCACGTGGATTCATTTGCCCACTCATTTTCTTTTCACCAGTTTTGGTGCCCCCCCCCCCCCCCCCCCAGTGTGCCATAACCCCCAGCCTCGATGGTGTTAAAGGCAAATTCTAGCCATTGTTGCTACTTAAAGTAAAAGCAGTGAACACAGTTGCAGTCAAATTTTAGGAAGAATTCTCAGACAATGGCTAGAGTTCTCCTGAAAGGTTGTGGTTCTGTGTTGTGGTCAGCCAGACATCACTTCTTTGTACCACCTCCTAACACTAATGCTACTATGTGTTCAATGATGGCACCCAATTTACATCTTATTCTTTTCTAATAGATTCCACTACCAGTGATTCACTTAAGTCCAAGGTAAGCACGACCTTACTTGTACCCAAAATCTAGGATGGAGATCATGGCTTCTGAAACATAAAGGATAGTGTTATCATTAAATGATTGTGATTTCTACCTTTCAGCATTCTTCCAACCCAAAGAAAGACTGGAACGCCAGGGACTTAATGCCCAAGTCCATCATCACTGCAGTTGCCCGAAAACGTAAAAAATGCCTCAGTACCTACTTGCCCGGCAGCAGCGCCGATGAGGACTCCGAGCATGAGCCAGTCAAAGCCAGTAACTGCAGGGGAGGAGAAGGAGGACAAGAAGAGGAGAGAGGGGAAGAAGAGGAAGTCAAGGGAGAACATATTTCCAAAAAAGAAAAATGGGAAGAAAAGGAAAATGGGGTGAAAAATGGAGAAAAAGTCGCAGAAAAAGAGAGAGAAGGGGCTGGAAAGGAAGTGGGGAGGGAAAAAGGCAATGGCACAAAAAATCCCGAAAGTGAGAGCAGACAGACAATGACCTTGCCGCGGACACAACAGCTGCTTCGTAACAAGCATCTCCACTCACAACACCAAATCCATGCCAGACACCCAAGGCCCTCATCTATGATAAATCCTCCTTCCCACTTTAGAGGGGACAATCTGGCAGCAGGACGTCCATCAGTCCCTTTCTGGATCTCCCCCACCAGGCCTCCCAGCCTCTACCATGCTTCAAGCTTTCATGGGACCCAGCAGCCAGAGTGGAACCAGCCACCAGCAGTCTGCTACAGGAAGACCAGAGGAGGGAGGACGAGGGCTATTTCCATGAATCTGGAGCTTGAGCTGAGCAGGAATGATGACAGAGTCAGAGGATGTAGAGCGGAGAGGGTGGAGGTGATCAGAGTCATTGAAGGAGCACCAGGTCAGCATGGCTATGTCAGGGTTCCTCAGGGATCAATTGTTGGCCCCAGGTTAAGGCCGCAAATAGATACCCTCCCTTGTCTGCCCCACCGAGCTCCCCCTCTCTCCTCTTCTTCATCTGGATGGATAGATCAAAACACCCCGGGGTCCTCCTCTGTAGTCATGAGGAGATCGGCTTTGGACCCACGGGACAAGATGAGAGCGCGGCGTCGTCATACAGTGGTAGTTTAACCTGACTGTTTCACCCATTAATGCTTTACCAAGTACTTCCCACTTACCCACCAACACTGGATAACCTGTGTCACTGTAACTAAAGCCGTCCGTCATGTTACTCAGTCATCTCAAAAAAACGCTTCCCTCTTGTATTTCTGCTGGCAGTAAAGTTGGAGAAGGAATCCCATGGTTCAGGAATTCATTGACACCGAGCAGCTTTGAAGTTTCATATTTGTAAATGGTGGTGAACTAATAGCTAACAGGCTAACCAGCTGGCAACAAGCTAGCATTAATCAATCAGCATATTTCTCTGAGCTAAATCGCTTGTTATTTTACTGTTTGGTGTATGGCTAACAAGATACAAGTTTAAAACCATCTGCGAGACATTCCCCTTCCATGAAATGTTTTGCTCTTGCAGAATAGGTTTAATTAAAATTGCAACAGGTCAGACTGCCACATAATTGCTCCGAATAAAACTTGGTTTAGGCTAATCGGGGGGAAAAAGCACCAAAACATGGTATGGATGGTAAGGTTTGTATTTTGTCTTCAAAGATAATTGGAGGTAATTGAACTAAAATGATAATTGTGTCATCAACGCTATTATCCCTTTGAAAGTTAGAAGAAAATTAAATAAATTCTGGTGAGAATTAGTACAGTCAATGTTTTGCAGTGTCAAAGTAAGGGACCTTTATCTCCTAAACATAGTCACTTTAACATATATTTCTAAAACTTTGGGAAGCAACTCCAATCGAACGTCAACTTAATGAACAATGACAATACAGATGGTGTAAAAGCTGAGACAAACCATTCACACAAGACATTTGAAATTCCAGCTTAACCTTCAACAGCAAACTACAGAGCACAGTCATCAGCAATGTTTTTCATTTTCAACTGTGCTGTACATGTGTTGGTGCCCCCTCCACCCTCCACCCTCCCACCTCCCACTACTTTTCACTAATGATGTCTTCGTTGGGCAGATATCACAGTGCACTGATGCAGTTTCAGTCCACTTCTCTGCCTTTTAAAAGCTCTCTCCAAGTCCTCCTGTGGATCTACAGCGAACTTCAGTGATCAGTGGGAGTAAAAAGCGAACTCACTTTCTGGATGATGTGACGTGGGCATTACGTCGAAGCTTCCACGGACTAAAGCATTGCATGCATGGGGTTGTTGACATATAAAAATATGCAAAGCCTAAGTGTTCAACACAAGCCTGTTGTTCTTCCCTCTGTGTGTGTGTATGTGTGCGTTCAGAGAGCGATGTCAGAGTTTTGAGGATACTGACGACTGTTTCGTCAGAGGAACTAAGTGTTTGAGGCAGCTATGTCAAGTTATGCCAAAATCCTTGTTGTTTCTATTTGGGTCATTGTACAGTGTGAGCAGTACGGAGACGTACTGAGGTGAGAAAAGTGTTACTCCATTTGATACGTTATATCAGTGTTATAAAGACAGCATTGTCATGGGAGTAGATGATCGTGAACCAGTAACCTCTTTAAATCCCAAACCACAGAGTCTTACCTGGGTGATATTTTTGCATTTTTCCTTTTCACATTTTCAGTGTTCTACTCTTTTCCCAGAACCTCTGTAAAAACAGACGTGTACCTTATGTACGTGTGTGACTGTGCGTGGACCAATTTTGTAACAGTTGTACAAAGCCTTGTTAACTTAACCTGTGTATATAAATATTATACTTAATATATTAAATTATTTGTTTTGGAAATGGGTTTGCATGTTTTAATTTATTCATCATAATAATTTGTTTTTCCCACGATATATAAAAAACTGTGTAGTTTGACAGGGATGTGGTACCAGGGTATGTGCAAATGAGGCAGGTAGGAAACTGGACAGGTTGAGCTGGCATCACAGTTAAACAGGAGTTTATCTGTAAAACTGATGATCACGTCAAGCTTAGTTCTATCGATTTCACACAGTGGTCAGTGGACTCACATAGTAAAACTCCCTCAGCCTCGTATGATGTCCTGGTTTGATATGAATGAGGTTTTCGTCCAATCTTAGAATATACCTTTCATGATGTTTCAGGATTACCAACAAACTATTTATAATAAGTTCAAAACTTGAGGTGCTGAGTTTCTAAGATATGAGCATATTCCTCACAGAGAGGGCCTATTGACACACTGTCCAGTTGCATTACGTGACATTTCAGTGGTACAATTCTTGGAGCTTCTACATCAATCTCAGCTGCCTTGCATCACATCAGTCTTCAAATTTATTTTTCCACTTACGAGTCCCCAAATTACTGAGCTGCAACACTTAATTTCTGGAAAATTGTCTTTAAATAAGGACCTTATGACCATCTCATGTTAAATACATTTGATGAATTATACTCAAATGTTAAATGGTCTATTTATATAGAGCTTTTCTAGTCTTTATGACCACCCAAAGAACTTTACAGTACAGTCATTCACACACATTCATAATCTACGTGCAGCACTTTCTTGTATGAGAAAGGCACAGCCGTTCGGGGCAGTTTGGGGTTCAGTATCTTGCCAAAGGACACTTTGGCATGCGGAATGAGTAAGTCTGGGATCGAACCATTAAGCCCTTGTTTAAGGGGCAACCCGCTCTACCCCTGAACCACGGCCGCTGCCAAAATAATAAACAAGCACAGGAAATTACAGTTAACAGATGTCTGGTTTATTCACTTTATCTGCTGTAAATAAGAAGTGTTGTGAAGTGTTCAGACCCAGTTACGTTATTGTGTAGCATAATAGTTAAAATTTGAAAGGAATGCTGTTTTTTACCCATTAATCTACACTTTAAAGCCATACGTTTGATTTCATTATCTTTGAGATGAGTCTATAGCCTGACTGAACTGAGTTGAACAGTTTTTTATTTACTCTGCATTTCGATAGAAAAACAAAGCCATCAGAATCAAAACACTGTCTGTGGACTTGTTCGAGTGTTCCCAGGAGAACAGAGGCCACGGTAACTGTGGAATAGGTTATGAAGCAGACTTTCACAGAGTTGACCATTCTACACGGACGGAGTAGCGGGACAACAGGGGCCCTGTCGGTGAGGTGATGAAGAACCCAACAGTCTCTGTAACTGAGCTGCAGTATCCTGCAGAGAGGGAGAACCTGCTTGAAGTACGACCATCGGAGCAGCTTCCCATCAATCAGACACTAAATAACAATAATGTGACAGATAAGGATTACTGCTGTGAAAATAAAAACTTTCATGTTAAAAAAAACTCAATTGCTGCCACAGATTTACAGTCGAGCCGTATAGTAAATATAGATCTTTAATTTGAGCTGGTGTTCAATAACAGTTTGATATCAGTCCGGCGTCCTGTCCACGCTGTACTGCCTCTCGCCCGGTATCAACTGGTAGAGCTGATGGGTGGATCTCAGTCTGGGTACTTAGTAATTGCTTATGCCTGCAGTTACAGTAGTTCAACATGTAAAGGGAGAATGTGATTTTGTACAGTGATGATGGATCTACGAAGTGAGATGGTGAAGTTACACTGTGATCAAACAGTTAAGCTGTGCGGTGCATTCAGAAAGATTCACTCACCCTCACCTTTTTCACATTTTGTTTTGTTGTTGCCTTCTTCCTTTATTTATTTTCGAATTAGGACACAACATTATGGAACGTGTAAAAAGCTAAAGGTGTCTGAGTGCACTGTATTGAACAGGACGTCACTGAGATGCAGCACCAGAGCAACGATTACACACAAATTCAATGTAAGAGACACTGACCCACAACCTGAGCTCACATTTACAATGAAAACACAAAGATTCTCAACACTCACAGCAAACGTTCTGATATTTTCCACAGATGTTGAGGGTATGGAAGCAAAACCAGGAGAGGAACAGGGAGAATGCACATTAGGTCGCGCTTACATAATATATTAATAATAAAACTTGAGTCTTTAATTCATGCTTGTCATGATCAGTATAATCACATCTCCAGGTTTGATGACAACAATATCGTGTTGACCATCTGATTCCTGTTGCCCGGCCCAGGCCAGCTCATGAAGCCACTTGAATATTTTTAATAAAGAATCTGCAGTGATGAGAGGATTTCTGGATCCTGAGGTACATTTGTCTCAACAGACAGTCCACAAAGTTCTCTCCCATCTCCTGGTGTTCAGGGTGGAGGTGGAGGAGGAATCCCTCTTGTGAATTCATACTGGTATTAATCCTTTCTGCTGTAGAAATGGAACTCCTCGTACCGATGGATCGCTGTGGCTGAAGGGTTGAGTGTCAATTCACGAAGATATGCGTCTTCTCTTCTGGGCTTTCCTCAGCATGTAGACCACACCCTGAGCCACAAAGGGCCACACCATGAAGAGCAGCACTGTCTGACCCGACACATCAAAAGGCCACCACCCCTCCTCCTGAGAGAAAAATCAATCAGTCCATTATTCATCCCAAAGAAGACGAGCAGGAGTTTAAACAACGTAGTAATCACACACCCGACAACTGGCTTTCACTAAGTCTATGTGAGAGCTTTTGGTGAGAGGTTATGTGTTTCATAGTCGCTGAAGAGCTCAATATAAACAAAACACATTATACAACGATAACACAAACTTTAAAGCAGTACTGAACTGTACAATTTTTTTTTTTTCATTCATTTGTTTATTTGACATGGACAATGCACATTCATCAACAGCAAAATGACTGTAAATGAGCCAGAGTTAGCTCCAAAGGCTAATTTTCATCTGTTGTCCTTGGCCGTTTTGTGTGCCTGCTCTTTGCAACCAAGTGAACAGATGTGTGATGAAGATGGCTGAACTTCTAATCAGTATCTACCAAATCAGAATTAACTCGATAAGCTTCAGTTTTAATATACAGTATGAATTTATTACTAAATGTATCTGTATACAGGGGAGATTTTTGGTTTAAGGTACATGCTGACCGTCAAACCAGAAAGCTTGAAGTACAAAGAAGTATTTTCGTATCTCATGGTCCTCCTTTGTATCCACACACTTCCCAGACAGGATGTCCCCTCTTTGACACAATACACCTAATCTGTAGCGTTCTGGGCAGAGGCCATCGTGACCTCTTAGGGGAGCAAAGTCTGTGAATGTGGATAAGTAACAAGATTCCCAGCACTAATTCTCCTTTGGTAACTTGGAGGAATGCAAACAACTAGCTGTAAATATGGTTGTTGGAAAATGTGATGTGATATATCCCCCCCAGTAGACATAAAGCAGCACAGTAATTTATTTGGCGTAGTGTTTGTGTCCAGCTTATGAGTGTAATGTTCAGAGGGTTCATCACTGCCTGTTCTCTGAACACAAAATAGATGAGGACTGTGAGACTGAACCAAACAATCGAGTCGAATCTGTGTTTATTAGTTAGCGCAGGTCAGTGAGACTGTGGAGGGACAACACTCAGATAACATGACTCTGACATGATAAAGACGACTGGACCTTTAATGCGTGTCTGTCCTAATCCTACAGCACCTGTGATTATAATTATGCAGAGGCTGGACATAGCTAAAAATTAACGCAGTAGAAAACATGAATCGAATATGTTGATATGATCCGTCTCTGCATCGATTTAAAGTCGTCGATTTGAGGTCGTCACGATGCATTTTTAACTGATCTACAGTTTAACCTGCTGAAAAAATTGTGTTCCCAAGGTCCAGAATCAGCTATCATGCCCACGTTCTGAGGTTAGTTAGACTTCCGTTGACTACATTCATGAACAACATTGTTATTGAACACACACATTTGGAAATATAAGAATCTCTTACCTGCTGATGTGAAGCTGTGGTTTCACACTGCAGACATGTCCTCCACTCTGAGCCCTGAGCCTATCACACAGAAAGCAGCAATGATCTCAGGGAGTTAAAGGGCGAGTCTGGTGATGTTCTAGATTTGTCTTTTTGTCCACAGATCCCATGCACAGAGGCAAACCAACAGTAAATGTCTCCTAATAAGTAGTACGAGTATCACAACCTGAGCTATCAGATTCCTTTTTCTAAATGAAAGTATATATGTGAGGTGTTTTTTTTAAAGATGTATGTCTTCACTAATGTGTGACAGAACAGAATGATCATCATAAGCTTACATGTGTGGCAGCGAGCCTCTCCACAACCTCCAGCCGGTCCATCACACTCCTCATGTCCTCTCTGAGCCTCCGTAGTGCCACCATGATCTGCTGCTGTAGCTGGGTGTCATGGATCCTCTCTGCCCCGCCCTCGGAACCATCCCCTCCTCCTCGTCCAGCCCCGCCGCCACCACCTGGGCCCCCCCACCTTGGACTTCCCTGAGGGACACCGCCTACGGAAAACAACATAGGCCAAGCGTTACTTGTGGCAAGTGTGAAAAAAGTGTAGAGCAAAGCGCCGGTGAGGACAGCTTACGTTCTCTCCAGTTGTGGTTGGAACCTTCCCGTCCACTGTCTCGCCTCCTGCTGACGGGACCCTGACCCTTGCCATCGCTACCTCCCTCTCCACCTTGACCCGCTCCCACCTGCCGGACCTCCAGTCGGCCGGATGTCTCCAATGACACGTGGCCATTCCTAAAACCGTTGAATTTACCTATAGGAATCTGTGAAGACCAGGAGAAGAAAACAACAGAAAATATATCTTATAGTGTAATTCAAGACAATGAGTATATAATAAGATGTGCACATTTGTAAAAAAGAAGCCAAGTATTATGGATACAGGTGCTGCCATCTTATGTTTTATGTCTATGCTGTGGTGATGGAGTGGAGCCGTTGTATCAAGGTTCTATTGATACACATGCTAAACCAGTGAGAGCCAATAACTCATTTAAACTTATCAGAAACATGAACACTTAAACAAGCTTCAGTGTGATTAGAACTAAAATGACAGAAACCATCTTTATGAAAACATTTCTAGATATGTTCTTTGATTTTTTGTTTAGCATCCACCAACATGGAGGAAGCAGGGTTTATGCCCTCTACTGCAGCCAGCCAGCAGGGGGCAACCATCATTATATTCAGTCATTGGTGCTGGAATTCCAAACATGCTTTATACTGTTTGTTGGCAGCGTCACAAGTTTTACTCCCGGCTTTTCCAGGGTGTGAGTCATACCTTAATGTTACTGAGTTGCTCCACTGAATCCACAGAGTCACAGAAGATCTCACTCTCAGAATCACTGGTCAACGCCAAGCCCTCGCACACTCCAGAGTCTGCAGCAGCACAACATGTATTTGACATAAGTGAGAAAAGCAACTTTCATGTCATTCTTCAGATTCTCCAGTTTGATCCGACTGGAAACTACGGATGAAACTTGATTTTTGTTGATGACAATATAACATTTTGTGAAAAATACTATAGCTAGTGTATACTTTTAATGCACTTTTTAAAAATACGGCAATAATAGTGAGAATCTTAATCTTTTAGTCACAAAAACCTGATACCAAAATGTCATACCATTTCATCTCTACTTTGTCACTGACACACATGGTTGGTTGTTTTCCCAAATTCCAGACGTGTATTGTCTCCAGGAGAGCACAGTGCACTTATCTGCTGTCTGATTAATTCGTAACCAAAACAACTGCATGTATATAGATGACTGATCACCTGTGCACCTGTTGGCCAAATGAAATGAGGATGTTGCATGATGGGAATGGAAAACTATTGTGAGATAATGCAAAATATATTTTGAGAAACTCAAAGGTGGGAGGCTCCTTATAGAAAAGCATATCCGCTGATGGTTTTTGGAAATATACATTCTGATTTGGAATGAGTTTAAATAAATGAACAGATGAGAATAACGAAACATCTGTAAATAGAGGTTGGTACCAAGATGAGGGTCAATCGTAGTGCTCTCTGCTCTACAACCCTCAACTCTCTTATGAATATTCCACATTAGCCTATGGGGCTTCCTCTGATTCTGAACTGAAATAAAGAACTTGAAATGAAGAACTTGAAATGAATGACTGAAACAACAGACTAACTGCAACTTCTCAACTTTGCCCTGTATCAATAACGCCCAACACTGAACTACACAGCACAGCAGAGAGCTGGAGTCCCTCTGTCTATCTCCTGTGTAAGCCTTATGGAAATGTTTGTCTGTTGTTTTCACAGGAGAACTACATTTTAAAATTTGACAGCTTATAGAGTAGAAGAGAGGTGTGCACAGGAGCTAAATGGTAAATGGTCTGTATTTATGTAGTGTTTTCTTGTCTTGATGACCGCTCAAAGTGCTTTAAGGAGCTACACTCTTTACCTACCATTAGGGGTAGTGTTGGCTGTGAGGTCTATAACCTCAGCCAGGCTGAACTCCCGGTCTGCATCCTCTGGAGGAAAAGAATCTTCTTTAGGAGACATCGGCTCCTCTTCCTCACTCTTCATCTCTGCTGGACTGTCGGCATGCTCACTGGCTTTAATACCTGTGGTAAAAGACAAAACACTCTTCGATGTATATTCACACTGGAAATCATAAGCAAGTCACCACAGCTCCGTAAAGTTCCTGTAGAGCTGAGAGATAATGGAAACTGCAGTGGGGACAGTTTGCAGCTCTGGCACTGTGTGACAGCTGTTTGTTCTTCTGGACCAGAAGAACATTAGAAAGTGTTCAGGCTCGAGTCCCCACAGGTGGAGGGAACCAACATCAGTGCCCCCTGCAGCAGACCCACTCACCTTCTGTAAGTGCGAGCAGGGACCCTGGAGGCTGAGGCATATCATCAATGACCAGGTAGAGATGCTCGAAGTGGTGGAAGAGTGACGCTGTCTTCTCATTCACGGGCATGGTGTCGATGACCTGCAGACCAGTGGAAAGCTGTATTTATCTCTGTTCATCACAATACACGTCTGTGTGAATTTGGCTGAATTTTTTTTAGCTTTATTTAATGTCATATTCACAATGTTACTGAGAACCGATCGGACACAAAATTAAACAACAGGAACCTGATCGTAACAAATTAGGGATATAATCTAAACATTGCCTGGTAGCCAAATGTCAGATTTATGTGCAAGGGTGTAATAATCCTTTTCATTCATTTAATCTGAGATATGGGTATAAAAATAAACCTCTCCTGCAAATGGAGATGTAGCTGTTGTCATAAATACCATTTTCAATACAGAACTGAAATACATGATTGAAATCAATAAATCTGTTCTGTACCTCCTGAGCTACTTTCTTCATCTCGTCCACATATGCAGCCATGGCAATTTCACTGCTCATCTCCCCCAGGTGGCTCCAGGCATCCCTAACACGTACACCAGTACAACAATTAAAACACAGGTCTGCCACTACACAACTTTACTGGGAATAAAAACAAATGATTCAATCACAGTGCTTTTGGCCATGAAATAGTAAAATAAGACAAATTTCTCCTTGGCTTGTTAAGGAAAATCCACTAGATGTTCCTAGATGTCTATGTAGCCCTTACCTCATCGTTTTAATATGAAGTTGACAAATAAGTGCA
The DNA here is from genome assembly GCF_947347685.1 of Pleuronectes platessa. Lineage (NCBI taxonomy): Eukaryota > Metazoa > Chordata > Actinopteri > Pleuronectiformes > Pleuronectidae > Pleuronectes > Pleuronectes platessa. Next base: position 17,960,511 of record NC_070646.1, on the reverse strand, counting down.
TTTAAGATTACATTACACTAAACGGGTGAATAAATAAATAAAAATTCAACATAGCAGTTCTGAGGAAGTCATATGTATAGTTAATTCAATGCAACATTACTTATAATAACTTTCAATAGTCAATCCATAATTGATGAAACAGAGACGTCAGATGTAATGGCTTAATTTGTCGGTTAGTGGTTCAGATAGGAAGGCGTCTGGGTCTGGACTGGAACCACAGTCCACCTTTTAGTAACCATTGTACTATGAGGTAAACTCAAATAGAATGATCTAATTCTGACCAGCAGCAGTGAGTAAAACATTGCTCATCCATACAAAGAAACATCACACCAGTTTCAATGCAAAAATTTTTAGCTTATCTATGTAGTAACATCTACTGGCAAATTCACTAAAAAACAATTAGTAACACATCAAAAACACTTCAGACTCCAGGCTGTCTGTACGAGCTAAGGTGTCTGCTACAAAAAGTAACCCAGATCTAACTACAGACTGATATACAAGCGCACACTTATACACACCATTTGTAGCGGCCAACTGGGTCCCAGAACCCGGGTCTCGATGCTGTACAGGGTCCACACACTGCCTGCTTGTACAGACCGTAGAAACGCAGCATCACCTCGTAGGAGGGCCGGTAGACGCCTGTAACAAAGGAGTCATTTATCAATGTTTCCCATATGTTGCCGTCCAGATGATTTAGTAGCTGCCAAAATATATATAGAACCAATTTTAGGATTTTAAATGCTTTCATCCAACCGAGAGAACCATCATCTTTCAATTAACTGGAGAAAAATAGTGTCGGGTGTTGGCCAATGTTGGCTGACTGTCAATACTATGTTAAACCCAGCAGAGTGATCCTTCTGCACACTGGATAGTTTACAAGCAGTCAACAGACCCACACTCACAATGCATTGTTAAAAGAAAATAAATTTGAATGAAGTTTGTTCTCTGTCCATACGAACTCAGCATGAATAACAGCTGCACTTGGTCCAATGCTGTGAGGCTTCTGTTCTGGAAACAGGACCGTACTTTTAAATTAAGTGTTGAGTCCCACAGGTGCATCAAACAATAACAAAGAGTTTTATTCAACTCTCCTTAAGACTTCACAAGCAGCAAACTTCCTCTCACATGGCTTGTGCAATAATGATGTGGCTGTATAATGTTACCCACCATTTTTGGGAAGGTTATGGATGACATCCACGGCAGCCTGAAACCGTTTCCGGTGATCGACCACAGGCTCGTCCATCACTGGGACTGGCATGACCCTTATAAACCTAGGTGGAGCTGAAACACCACACAAACATACATGTAAGGGTCATGTAGAAGAGTGAAATCAAAACTTACTGTGTGTGTGGCAAGTATCTTGATCTACGTCACATGCAGCACTCCATGTGACATAGATCATAAAAATTGTGAAAGGCTCAAATATCTCAAAGAAATCTCATAAAACAGGACTCAAGGTTTTAGGTTAACTACTCTCCACACCAAGCAGCTTTTGGGGGGTCAGAAATTAATTGATATAGCCTTATTAAAAATAGGAAAATACTATCTTACAAATTAATTATTCACCCTTTAAAAGTCTTCATATAGCAGGAATACCTTTGGAAGCAGTTACTGTAGCTCCCTCAGGGGTTAACTTGTTGATAAACCTGTTCTTAGGACCCAGACTCACAGTGTGTTCTTTATTATGCCTGCCCCGCATTTATAAATTCAAAGGAATGTGATGACATGTCAACATATACTTCCCCTGGTTTGAACTTCTCAGTAAACGTGTTGTAGGTGATGTTCATTGGTTTTCATGCAAGTTTCTGTCAGAAAACTCTCAGCAGTTAGTTTGTCAACTATATATAGACTTATTTTATATGATAACACGTGTCACTTTTGTTAATTATCTGGTTTGGTAATAAATAATAACTCATCAATTACTTCATTATAATTTGTGTTTAAGTGTTTGTTCAGCTAATAGCTGTAAGAAACAAATCGTGTAACACTCAAAGAAAGCATGACAGGGCCTAACAACAACTCTTTCTAGTTGCAATGCAGCTTTCAAACTGATGAGCTGGACCTTCGTACCGAAATCACGTGAAGCATGTATTTATGGATATTTATTCCAAGAATCGCCGTGTGACTAAATTCCGGTTTGGTTTGATGAGACAAAAACACAAGCTGTGAAGTTGAAGACATGGAAGCTAGCTGAGCTAGCTAACCAGCGTGCTAACTTGTCTTACCTCAGTGAGTGTGTGTCCCGCAGCCGGCCATGAGCAGCAGCATGAAAACAGCAGGACAGTTTCACAGAGACTGAGAGACAGGAGAGCTTCTGCACTTTCACTTGCTTACGGCTTCACTCTGACGGTAAAGTCGGAGAAACTGTCACCTACAGGTCTGACCTGGACCCTGGGATCTACACTGGGATGTGTCTAACGGAGAAGACTTCCGTGTCGCGTCATATGACCCATTCGACCGCGCCCACTTCGCTATTTAAAGCAACACCGTAGAAAATATACGACTGTTGAAATTAAATAGATCCAATTAAATCTAATTTAATTCAATTAAATTATAATGCAGAAACTTGTAATGACAAAATCAACTTTCAAATAATCGAAAACTGTCTGATCATTTAGATCAGACAATCAAGTGTTCCCGTGGCCAAAGTGTGAGTGTGTGTGTGCATGTGATATATCTATATACACACAGAGGGAGAGAGGGAGAGAGAGGGAGAGAGAGAGAGAAATTGAAATGAACAATTAATATATTAATCGCCATGTGACACAAACATGACATTATTATAATTTTCAAATCCAGTGGCGCCTTCTAAGAAGAAACACTATTCTTAAAAGTTTACATTATTCCTGACAGTGTTAACAATCTAATCCAGAGTACTTCTTCTCGTCAGAACCATTTAGGAGAAGGTTGAAATGACTGCAGCATTTGCAGATCCACTGGAGCCATCACTAATCACTGCGGACAGTATTAGAGGATCAACTATTTACGGAGCATCACTTGGACGGTGATTTGGTTGAAATCAGAGCTGAGTGCACGGGGACGAAAGACAGTGTTAGACCTCAGAGCCACAGCCTGTTCACCTCAGACACAGTCTCTCCTGCTCCGATAATCCACTTCAAATCCTTCTATTGTTAATCTCACGGTCAAACGGACATAGACTGCTCCCGGAAGCGCTCTGCATTTCAATTTAAAATAAAAGCGAAAAATTGTAATATTGTAATTTAAAATGCGGCTGTGTCATTTGGCCGTCACCAAATGAATACATGACAAACATGTGTGGTATAACAAAAAAAACTTTTTGGTTTTGAGGTTTCCATCAATTTAATAGAGCAAAAATTAAAAACATAACCCAACCCATACTCTATCCATATTTAAGATATAGCTCTCATAAAAGATACACCATTCAAGGTTATTAATTCAATTATTAATTCAATTAACAATGACAAAAATAAATCCATTATTTCAGTACGGGATACATTACGCTCACTATACTGTTTAGACTGTTTTACTTAGGAATTTCTGTTTTCTGTTAAAAACTCAAAATCATGAATTATTATTTTATTGTTAATAACGCGTAATTGTTTCTTAAGATTAAGCTTCAAACCAATTCAAATTAGTTCAACCAGCTGTATCATTATCAATTATTTAATATACATTATCTTGAAATGGGTCACTCTGCATACAAATGTTTTACTTGTGGTACTTAATATATGTTGATTTAAATGTTTCTATTTCAAGTTTTTGCACAGTTATGATACAATTATATCATGATAAACAACAGTAGCTAAATATCTTAAGTAGGAATTTAAGACTGGTAAAAATATATTAGCAAGAGTCATGGTTGTATTATAAAAACGTTTTTGTGTGTCAAGCCTTTTTGAGTTTACATGATCCACATTTTACTGGTATGTCTTTTTAAATGTATTTAATTATTCAATCTTAATATACATATAAAATGCACAAACACAAAAATCATGAGTGAAACGGTTCCAAAGTAAAATTTATAAAAAAGTGATTAGATCAAATGAAAATGTGAATAATTTTTACCTAAACCTAACACGAAGAGCTTTATTCTGAAATTATCTTCAGGAAGTGTGTGTGTGTTGTGGTCATTGACGTGCTTGCATGTGCGTGAGTGCCTGCGCGTGTGTATGTTTGTGTGTCTGTGTGTGTGAGACTGGGACCGGTCTGTGGTTAACACCAATCAGCAGTGGGAAGGTCTGGCCTGACTCCTGTTATCCTCCTCCTGCATAAAAAGCATGCGTTTCGCCGTGGAGCTCCACGGAGCAGAGCGCTGATCTGCAGCCTGAGAAACATCTCGTGATCAAGGACAAGGAACGCGAAGGACGCGGGGGGAAGCAGAGCAACACCGAGCGCTCCTTCTTGGCGTTATGTTGGGCCACAGAAAGAAAGCGGCCCCTGCGGGGAAGAACGGAGCCGGGACGTCCAGGTTAAAGGCCATCGATCCTCTGAGGAACCTCGGTGAGTGTTTGTGTTGCTGCACAGCCGATACTGTCTGAATGTATTCAATGATCAATGATCAAGGACCAGAGGCTTCTCCATATCAGCGCTGATGGTCTCCACCGCCCCCCTCGGATGTGAGGAGGAAATGTGTCAACACAGAGTGGGAATGAATCCCGAAGGTCCGCCATCACTAACTAGTCTGTTACTCATGTGTAGGTCAGTCTATGGTCATCGACTATTCTGTGGGCTGACACTAAACATATATGCTCCTCTGCAGGGAAACACTGCAAGTCTACACACATTTAACTTTCTAAGTTAGGGGTGAATTACATGTTATAACAACAACAACAATTATTATGATTATGATTATGATTATTAAATAAACTTGGACTACAGTAAGTTAAAGTAAGATGAAATTATATAAATGTAATATAATTTCATTTGTTTATCTTCAAATTACTTGTTGTGTCTTACCAAAATTGTTTTGCTTTCTATTTCATAAAGCATGTGTGTGTGTGTGTGTGTGTGTGTGTGTGTGTGTGTATGGCAAGCCGATTGAGAATTTATTCCATTTCCTTGATATCAAGTTTCAGTCCCCTCCACTAGTTCGGTCATTGTCAGCACTAGTTGGACATTTGGTCGCACTAGTTCGGCATTTTACTGAACTAGTTGAACAAAAAATCGTACTAGTCACTCTTTTTCAGCAACTAGTGGCACTTTTGTTCAACTAGTTAAAACAGAAACCTTACTAGTAACACTGTGTGCCACACTAGTAGAGCCAAAGTCTCTACTAGTGGGCTTTTTGCTGCACTAGTTGCCCTTTGGACCGAACTAGTAATGCTGAAAGTGTTACTAGCTTACTAGTGAGCTGCAACAGCTCTGACATGTAAGCTAGTCAAACATGGATTAATTATAATTTGATAAAAAATTGACCAATCAGCCTATTTTCAAAAAGTTATAATCATGAAGAAAAAACATGTTTTTGATATTCAAACTCGTACAAAAATCTTTATAGTTCACTTTCAAATATTTCCGGACCCTGTGGAACCAAACTGTGCTAATGTGTGTCTTTTTTTTTGAAGAAGGCACACACTGTGTATTTAAGGTCAAACAGTTCACACTGTTTAGGAAAAATCAAACATGAGTCAAAAGAGCTCTGTGTGGACCTATGATTAAACTTAGGTGAGGTTTAGAAGAGGAAAAAAGTTGTAGAACCATTTTGAATGCTTTGAGGCATCAATAACTGTGGAATAGAAGCAGTTTAGAAAAGGCCGGATTCTCCCTGGTTGACCTTCAAGACAAATTGAGTAAAAGCCTTGGTCAGTTAGGGGGGTCAAGGACCCATCAGCCTTTGAATGAGCTTCAGCTCTCTGTAGAGATGGAGAACCTGCTGGAAGTACGACCATCTCAGCATCTCTCCATCTATCAGACCTTCATGTTAGAGAGGACAGAGTGAAGACATTATGAGTTTAAGACTCGAAAGGTTCTGCTGGGTTTGTCAATCAGCATTTAAAGGTATGACAGAACAAAGATTCTCTGATACATAAGAAATGTATTAAAGCAGAACTACTATCTCTGGTGAACACCATATCCATGTTTGGTGTTGAATAGCGGATGTTATGATTTTTTCTTTAGCAGCAGGAGCAGAGAGGCTAGTCAGAACTGAGAGTAGGATGAAAGCAGCCAAATGAACCTGCAAAGAGTCAAGGACAAAACCGGAGTGTCTTCAAGATGAATCTCTGTATCATTGTGTTCAGGACAAATCGATTTGTCCTTAGGACAAGTCTGTCTCTCTCCCTGAGAGACCCTGCCAAAGTCCAGATTTAAACTCCATAGAGCATCTGAGGAGAGACATGAAGACGTCAGTTCACAGATGCTTCTCATCTGACCTGACAGAGCTTTCTGCCCAAGGGGCTTCCACAAAGTATTTAAAGGTACAGCTCTCCAAAAAATGAAACGCATAATACATTAAAAAAACGCAATACAAACATGCTAATTAAGAGGCCATTATTCTTGGAAGGTGGATCAGTAAATTGAGGAAGTCTGTGGGCATCCTGAACAGGAAACAACACAGACATTTCCGTCACTAAGACCTTTAAAGTGTAGTTCACCCAAAAATGAAAATGGTCAAACTTATAATTACAATAATTGGAATGACCTGTGTTTTGGTTTAGTTCTCTGAGCATTGACATATTGAATCAAATGCTTTATGTATGTTACACTGTTATTAGCCTTGTATAATGTGAGGTACAACCGGGGGTCACAATATTCACATCCCATCTCTTTTTACACACTATAATGTGCTGCAGGTTTCAAGTGGAAGCAGTCTATGGAGCAAGAGATGCTCTGTAGTGGGTAGGTTACTGACCAAAACTTGCAAGCAGAGGAAGTATTCAAAAAAAGTACATGAAGTCTGAATGGATTTCATTGGACTGCAGAAAAGAGACCTGCAGCCAACAGTAACAGCAATCACATGGAGGGAACATGTACCAGGGACAAAGACAGTAGAAACTGTATAGATTGTTTCACAGCCCACTGGTATTGCTCCCCGTAATCATGACAGTCCAACTACACAATGTGAATATGATTAACTGACATCATCAGCAGTTTTACTATAAACTATATTTTTGGACTATACTTGACTCTACAGCACTGGCAGAGTGTAGAGATAGGCCAGGCAATGCAACAATACATATTTAATTATTTTACTACAGGGTCTACAAAGTGTCCTATTATTCTCATCTGAAGTTGACCTGTTTTCCTCCAACATCTGTTAAATATTTGGCTTTTTATGCTTTCTGCTCATTGTGGACTACATTTCGGAGCCAACTTCAGTCAATTTGGCACAGTGCTGTTTCTGTAGAGTAGCAGAAGATATGTATCCCAAGTCTTATACCTAAAATGAATCCACAGGGAATCATATGCCACAGAGATGGTTGGGGAAGGGCTCATTTTCAACATAAATTATAACCTGACACTAAAAAATGTTTTTTAATTGAATTATATATTTTCATATAGAAGATGCATGTGTGTTTCCCACATAAAAACCAAGGTTTCCATCATTGTTTGTGTAAAAATGAGACACAACATGTTTATCTCTGAGCTTAAGAGGAGTTGATTCCTCTTTCCCCAGAGTTTGTCCAAAGTTGAAAGAATAATGTCTTGACATTAAAACTCTGATAATGAAAGTGATACCATCATTTGAACGTGATCTTCCCTAAAATATCACAATATTCCTTTTAAAGAAACAGGGACAAACTTAAACATTCAATTCCATTTTATTCGTAAAACACAAAATCACTCCATACATGATCTAAAGCGTTATCAAGGTTAACAGGTCCTATATACTAGGTTAGCATATTAATGTTTCTGTGGCTGAGCGGTTTGAAAATAAGTGACCAGCTTATGGTTAGTAATGTCACCTCAGTGCGATCTGTACTCGTGCTGCTTCCTCTGGTTTTTGTTTGGAAATACAGCTGTAACCACGTTTGTAGGTTACTCTCATCTACGTTCTCCGAATTAATTTGCATTGAGGTTATACAGTGGTCTTTAATGTGAATTTATGCCTCTTAATTTGTGTGAGTGAAGGAGTACGTGAATAAATATATGTGATGAAACTATGCGAGTTTAGGTACATTAATATTAACATGAAAATGTCTAAATAAATACACATAATAAGCCCATTCATACACATTTTTACCGTGATATAAAGTTCATAGAATAAAAAAAACTGTTTTAGTGAAGCTATATAATAATCTAAACATTACAGTTTGAATATTTACTGTCAATTAGCAGAAAATGGAATTATAGTTTTTTCTGAGCATGGACCTCTGACTATAAGTACAGTTGTTATACTTTAGTAAACTAAGGACTGGGATGTACCAGCTATTCAAGTTTAGACTGCTGCATCAATTCTAAGTAATTAGTCAGATTCAAACTACTGATTATCTAAATCAAGTTGCCCCATTTCAACTCATGCCTTTACGAGTGAAGTGAAATCTGTACATCAGCTGAAACCAAACAATATGTTCAATATAACTGTGAATCCTTTGTCAATGACTTTAACACTCTGAGAAATATGTTTGTTTATAACTCAGAAGTAATGTTCACTCATTTAAGACATGTTTTTTTAGTGAAGATTCACGTAAAACGGTCTCAGTTTAAACTATTATCAGGTCAGATGTGTAGATTATATATTACCTCTCCTCCCTTCCTCTCTCTCCTACTGTATTCAGTTCACAGGGACCCTTCCCACCACAAAACATTTAATCTTTATTTTTAATACGCAGTTAAATATGCCAAATAGATCAGTCAAATACCATATCATTAGTGAGGATGTATATGTTTTTATCAAATAAAACTGAATATGATTTTTAGTAAAGCATGCATCAATGTATTTGGTAGATAACTATTGAAGTTTGTTTTCATTAATTTATTCATTGATAATTTACATTTATTTTTGTGAAATTTATGAAAAAATGCAGATCAGGGATAGTAATGGGGGGGGGGGGGGCGGTGCTCAGGGACAGGACACTGGTCTGAGTTATTAAGTCCTGCACCATCTTCCCTCAAATGCAGAGTCAACTCAAGAGGCTAATCTGACAATAGTGTTTTACAACATAAACATCAAGTCTGTAACCTGTCACATCTCAGTTTCTCAGTTCAGTAAAACATGCACCAAAATATTTTCTAAGTTGAGATAAGCATTGCAAAATTAAGCCTACATCCTCCAAGTAATGTCAGTGTTGTTAGTTTAGTTATTCAGTTACTAAATGGTTACTGGCACACACACACACACACACACACACACACACACACACACACACACACACACACACACACACACACACACACACAGACACACACCTTGTTATTGTGTGTATTAGTGCAGCAGAAGGGCTTTTCTTTGTGTTTGGCCCTTATCTCAAATGTCTTGATTGACTGAAATAGGAGCACATTGTATATGTACAGTACAGCAGCTGTTGCAGGCTACATGGAGCAGCCTGCATGATTAATCAAACCACATGGTTTCATCACAGTCCAGGTCAATCACTCTAATGAGGTCAGTCTGTTTCTAAGCCACACTCAGACACTTTGTCTCATTTCCTCCCCAAGCACAGAAAGCCACACACCCACCGAATTCTGTACTGCTGTACAGAGAGGGCAGTGTGTTTGTGTGTATGTGTGTGTGTGTGTGTTTGTGTTTCTTTCCAGTATCAAAATGCTTCTGTGACCCAGCCCTTCCCAAACCACAGTGACATTTGTGTTAGATTCCTGCTGACTCAGTTGAGGAGTCAGCAGCCTACAGGCAACCTCACTGTACTTTAATCATAATGAAAGTTAATAACTTCTATATTATAACCTGCAGGCTCACATAATAATAATAATAACTTAAATATATAAAGCGCCTTCCAAGAGACCCGAGGGGAACTTTACATGTGTCAGTGGGGGCAAAAAGAGAAAAGAAAGTAATTTGCACGAGACAGGACAGAAATAAACAGCACTGTTGGCCGGGTTGAGCGAGAGCTGAGGCCAAGGGCCGCAGTGAACAGGTGGAGTTTGAGGAGTCTTTTGAAGCTGTCCAGAGATGCAGTGTTGCGGATTAGTTATACATGACTGACATGAATATGACACAGTCTACATTCCACACAAGTCACTGTATTTACTAGACAGTCATGGATTAAACTGCTGCTGACTCTGTCTTTATCAGTTACTATTACACAGAGAGAACTTTATTTGTCCAATGGGAGGCTGTGGAGGAACCAAACAATAAACAAAGACTAGGGATGAAATAGTTTCACAGTAAAGTTATTCTGGCTTTGTCCACAGTCCTTATGTTTAAAGCCACTGTATCCTTGAAGTAGTTCCAGCAAAATAAAACCACTGAAAACTTGTTTTCATATTTCTGTAGTTGCATAGATACATAATGCAAGTAAAGCTTAAACAGTAAGCTTTAAAAATGTCTTTATTTAAATTTGGTCCAGACTTATAGTCTATATACAGTCTATAAAGTATAATTTACTAATTTTCTCTCAGTTCATCCGGTTGTTTCTCCCCTCACCTCTCTCAGTGCTACTGACCTGAGCTCAAATAATTACTTCATGTGTACTGTCTGTCTTTCTTCAACCTTTTTGTCTGTTTCCTTTCCAGGAGTCAGTGAGGATGAAGATGTGAAGCGGATGTTGCAGGGCTCAAGTATGGTCAAGGTAAATAATTTAAGCTATTTGACCAAGTTAGTTATTGGTCATATAGCTAGTAGGACGTGATATCTAATGGACTGATCGTGTGTGAAGGTCCGCTCACCTCGCTGGCAGAAGCGACGAACTCTAAAGCTGCTGGAAGATGGAGTCACTGTGTGGTGTCAGTCCCAGAAAACGTCCTCCCGCGCCAAGGAGCAACAGTCATGTAAGTGTTTATGTTCCTTTCCCGGAATGTAGATCACAATCCATCTGTTGGAGCACAGGAATTTGAAATGGCAGCCACTGCAGGAACACACACGACTGTAAGAACCTCAGTTTATTTAACAGTCACACAGATTTGTTTATGGTTCTGAATAATGTCTGCTGCACAGTGTTGCACTGAATGGATGGAACGGTCATCTTTTATTTGAATCAGTCCAGCTGTCGACACAAGTCACAAGTCATTTTTTGGCTGTGGCTGAGGGGTAGAGTGGTCGTCCTCCAACCTGAAGGTCGGCGGTTCGATCCCCAGTCTGACCCATCTGCATGCCGAAGTGTCCTTGGGCAAGATGCTGAACCCTGAATGGCCCCCCATAGAATAACTAAGTGCTGTGAATAGATGCACTGTATGAATGTGTGTGTGAATGGGTGAATGTAAAAATGTACTGTAAAGCGCTTTGAGTGGTCATCAAGACTAGAAAAGCGCTATATAAATAGAAAACCATTTTCCATTTTTAAACATGCGACAGACGCAAAAATGAAAATTACAAAAACAAATTCTGCTTCAGGATGAAAAAGAGCAGAATAAATAGGTTACATCCAGCCTTCAGCATGATAAGCCAGCCCTCACCTGAAAGCTCTGGAGATTTCTGTGTTGTTGTAAACACGTCTAACTTGAGAATCTCCTGCTGCGTTGTTCATGTGTAGAAGGTAAACTTCAGAGATACTACAGTGATTGTGTAGTGGGCTCAGGGTGCTTCCAAATTGCAGGATTTTTTTGTAACTGCTGCTCTGCTTACATGTTCTACACGCTGACACCTGCAGTGTAGACACGATGTTAGAAATATTGACACAGACTCAAGACCTAGGGCCATACAACAGCACCCTACTACAAAGGAGTAGTTGCAAGGAACCAAGTGAAGACCTCTACCGTTAAATGAAACACAGTAGAGGCAGTTCCATAAAACCATTGAAGTCCTCCATCAGGGGCTCCACCCAGAGGGTTAAGAGCCATGTTTGGATCATAATTGGTAACAAGCAGCCCTGTCCTTTTCCCTTCAGTACCAGAAGAGCTCAGCACTGACTGGGTGTGTGAGGTGAAGCATGAATTTACTTTTTCTATTTTTGTTAACTTTAAATGCTACTCACTGCTCTGCACAGACACCGGCTGCTCTGCGTCTCCTCTGCTATCTGAGGGTCGCACACAGCGCCGTGATTACAGACCTCCTCTATTTTCAGCCTAAAATGGCAGCCGATGCTGCTCTTGTTCAAACAGTGAGATTATAGGACGTTACATGGTGGTGGGAGTTGGCCCTGGAGCTTGTGGTTTTGTGCTGTATGGCTACCACATGACTCAACCACAAAGTTAGCCTCCCAGCTGCAGGACAGGGCCTTTACTTGCCACAACATTATATTTGCTTGTGATGTGGCACTCTGTGTGGTGTGTGTGTGTGTGTGTGTGTGTGCGTGTGCGTGTGTTTGTGTGCACGTCCCCTGCTTTCGTGACACCCTGGATTACTACGTAACCTCCATATAAGAGAATTTATGATTATACTTTCCCTTCACTTCTCTGGACCTGAAAACTCTGAAGTTGATGTAACTGGACATAACATTTAAGAGCAGAATATTCACCCAGTTATTTCCCCCACTAGTTTTAGATCAAATGTTCTAACTATATCCTCATTGGGTGGTCTACTGCTATGCTTACCAATCTGGTTTACGACCCTTAAAATTAAGTAAAGTCTCCAATTGCAGGTTATTTCCTTAGTTTGGACTGGAGTTGGGAGCAGGTCATTAAGAGAGTGAGTTACCCTCACAAAAAAAAGCTTTTAGTTTTATTAAAAACAAAATTAAAATCCTGAAGAGAAATAATCTGTGTAAACATTCGTCCCTTTAATCCCATTAACCACATGATGTAATAATGGTAGTATATCAAAACAAATTGAACTATGTAAACTATAGTTAACTTTTGTTGATTTGTAATGCACCTATCCGACCTAATAGTTCTCTCTTGTCTCGTCTGAACTGTAGCAGGTGAACAGTCAGAACAACTTGGAATATTAACAGGTTTGAGTTAAATGGCAGAGCTAAAGAGGGACATTTGGAGCATCTGCGGATGTCATCATCAGTGAGCTAAAATGGAAATAAGATAAGGTCCACTGAGTGTTTTTAGTTTCCAGGCAGACACACTAGTACGATATACTACAAGCATTCATGGAGGTTGTTTTGGTCCTTGGATGAGACACAGACCCTTGTTGACACACACAGAAGTGTGTTTGGATAGTACACACTACATCTAAACTGGGATCCAACACAGTAAACACTTACACAGAAAATACAGTATATTTTAGAAACAGATTGACAAATATTAGCAGTATACAGAAACCCAGAAAAACTGGAAAGTCTCTGGAATCTAAAAGCAGGATTATTTAAACAAGCATAGAAAATGAGTTGTTGCTGTGAGTTGCTTTGTTGCTACAATTTATACTCCACATATACACAGAGCAAGGAGAATAGACAGTGTTATTAGAAATTATTCACACCACAAATATACTTTTCCAGCCTTTTTAAATGTTTATTATATACAATTTTAAATCTACACTCAATACTCCATGGCAATATTATGAGTTCTAAATGCGAACAATAAAATCTAAACACCATACCATGAGGCTTATGCTGTGTTTTACTTACGGTAAATTGAGATTTTAGGGAATTGAAAAATAAGATTAAGCCTGTAAGTACGTAAGTCACCTATGAGTGTGTAGTGGATGCATTAGTTTGATAATGTTAGGGCTGTGTAACGAGTTTGTAAAAATGTTCCAACCTTTCAAACAGCACATATAATATCCCATCAGTCCAATAGGCAGGCATCTTACAGTTTTTCTCCATTGCTTTGGCTCATTTCACGAAACAGAAATGACATTCTCAAAACAACACGTGCAAACCTCCAAACCACTGGGCACTTGTTCACAACAGATTTGAATATCTCATTCCTTTAATCAAATTGCAATTGTATTAGCACATCCTAGCACATGACAAATACAATTTCCAACAGCTTGCACAACTTTCAAATGATTTAGCACACCTTTGCAAACGGTTAGGTACATTTGCCTTCAGTTACCAATTGAATATATTGCTGGTCAAAACTGACTGTTGCTTCTCAGTTAAGTGGTTGTTCTCTGCAGAACATGTTGGCATCATTTCCTTGTATACATCATCACCTGCACAATAGTTCACTCTACTGTCAAAATCTTTCAGGCACATAATACCATGAAAAACATCAAGGTATATACTGATATCTTTGATCATCGGCTTAATTTTCAGTTGCAACTAGAACTTTAGTAATCAAGGTTGAGTTTCCACATCTGATCACCAATCACACAGTAAGTTTACAGTTTTTCTCCATTGCTTTGGCTCATTTCACGAAACAGAAATGACATTCTCAGAGCTCTAAGTGCAATTGGCAAAATAGCCCATATGGTTCAGCACAACTACATAGATCACCTTCAAAAGGTCATATCTCAGTATGCCAAATTTGAGTTTTGATGTGCTTATTGTTTTACAGTATATTGTGCTGTACACATTTTCTGTTACTGTAAGCACGATGTATGGCAATTACTGTAACAATTTCCAAGGCAGTATTAGTTCAATAAAGTATTTTATGTGAAACCTTGAATTAATCTTTTTTCTGTTTGATACACATAATATTCTGGAAAGAAAACATCTACTGTAACCATTCAGTGTCAAAGGACTGAGCCAAGATTGAAATGTGCACATGAGGGATATTTCTATGGTCCACTGCCATACTGACAAAACATCTAAACATTTTGACCTGTAGTGTTTAAACAATGCCAAAGGGACTTTTCATTTTGGGGGCACTGACTATTTGTATGAGAAAAGGATTTAGTTTTGACTGATGAGTTCTCTGTTTTGGGAGAGATATGACCTTTTGCAGGTGTGCTATGGAGTTTTGCTGAACCATCTATGTTATTTTGGCAAATGTATTTAAAGCTTTGAAAATGTCCTTTTTTTTCTGAGAGATGAGCCACAGTATTAGAGAAGGAACTTTTCATTTTGGGGGCACTGACTATTTATATGAGAAAATGATTTGGTTTTGAAACTTGAGTTAACTGTTTTGGGTTAGATATGACCTTTTGAAGGTGATCTATGTAGTTGTGTTGAACCATATGGGCTATTTTGCCAATTGCACTTAGAGCTCTGAGAATGTCATTTCTGTTTCGTGAAATGAGCCAAAGCAATGGAGAAAAACTGTAATATGATCCCTAGTTAGGTTTTCTGGTCAGGCGACCTCTTGTGGCCTTAGTAACTAAAGTGGGAGCAAAGGAGGAAGTCAGGTGATGCAGTACCTCAGTCTACATAATGAAGTTGGGGTGGATGGATTGGAGATTGGTTGATTATCAATGTAACCATGATTACGGTGATCCTCTAACCTTGAAGACCTGCATATCTTTACCCAAACAGTAATCTTGTACCTAAAGTTCTTTTATAGTTTTATTATGGTAGCCATGACAATGAAGGTCTGATGTGCCACTGCAGGTATACTGTTTATTTATTGTAGCTTATTCTTGCCATGAAAGGGGCTTTATTTCAGATCTTAAGGGTTTAACAGGAAGTATAGAGACAAACCGACCTCTCGTTAATATAGAGGCTTAGTGAAAGGATTTTTTATATCGATCTTTTAGGTCTGTGTTGTTTCCTGTTCCGGATACCCACAGCAGACGGTCATCAATTTACTGATCCATCTTCCCAGAATAATGGCCTCTTAATTACCATGTTTGTATTGTGATTTTTTATGTATTATACAAAAATATTTTGTCCAAGCTCTTATATTTCCATTGTGTTTAATAGAGGTCTAGGATCCATATGATATTATACCTCGGAAAGACTGTAAATGAGTACTGGCGTTCCATTGGTGGATAATTAAATCAGCTGTTCTTTCTTCTTCTCACTCCTTCTCAGTCTCTGTCTTGGAGGTGGAGTGCATTCGGGAGGGTTGCCAGTCAGAGATGTTGCGGCAGCTGGGTGGCTCGGTACCCGAGGGCCGGGGTTTGACTGTGGTCTTTAAAGGGCCCCGAAAGAGCCTGGATCTCCTCTGCCAGAGCCAGGAGGAGGCTCAACACTGGGCCCGCGGCATCCGGAAGCTGCAAGGAAGAGTGGAGAATATGAGCCAGAAGGACAAACTCGACCAATATCCTAACTGATGGTCATTTGGAATTACACTGTAACGGGGAGAAAATACACAGCAGTTCCAACAATAAGAACACAAGATACTTCCATATTCATTTGGAAGAATGAAAATATATTAGGTTTCGTTTTGGTCGCCTCATGAGCCCCATACATTGATCCTTTAGTCCCAGACTAGAACACTTAAACATTATTGTGTGTACTATTGTGTCACCTTGTTGTTTCCTTGACTGTATGTGTGAGTCACCTGGATTCATGCTTACCTGAGTCGGGCTGACCAGGACCACGATGATAAGATGAGCTATGAAGAAGTCCAGACTCTGCTGCAGATGATCAATGTTGATCTGAGTGAACAATATGCCCGCAGCCTGTTCCAGGTGGATAGACACACACAATTATATTTAAACCTGATACCCTTATATAGGATTAAAACTCATTTGTTTGGGTCAAATTACTTATATGTTGAGTTACAGAATACAAATTATTAGTAATATAATATATAATATAATCTAAACAGAAATACTTGTGGATTAGTTCAAAAGCATACATTTAAATTATTGCACTTTATACTTTTAACGGATGCAGCCACAAAAGTTTGGTGAGTTCCACCTATATTCTCTTCTCTCTAAATCTCTCAAAACATTTTCAATGCAAATAAAAATGTATGTGTATTTAGCATATTAGCATTCTCATTATACACTAAGATATCGCTGATATCAACCTTGTACTACTGCGGCAGATGAGAATGAGCTGATGAGCACAACAGTGAAATATTTTAAATAAAATTCAAGCTAAAACACAAAATGCAAAACCTGAACTAACCCCTAACCCTCCCACATCTTTAGCTAGCTAACTGAGGAGGGAAGTTCAGATTTGAAATGGGGTCCAATTAGATGGTAATAACTTTATTTCTGGCAATTTTTGTGTTTCACAAATATATAAAGTCGAACTGAGGGATATACTTTATATACAGTATATATTTGATATATATATGTATTCTGATTACGTAATGCTGTTGACATATAATCCATTAGCTTCCGACCTTGACTGCGACCTGTTCATTTCACCTGATAAATGACAGACCATTAGTATATTGCTTTGCTTGTGGCAAATTTAAGCCAGTTATTGAAATTGATGTTGAAGAGGTCAACTGTGTCTAACTGTGTTTTTCAAATTTATTTTTAGAAATGTGACCGGTCAGCTGACAGTCGTCTGGACCACGAGGAGATTGAAATTTTCTGCAGGGAGTTGCTACGGAGACCGGAGCTGGACACTGTGTTTCTCCGCTACTCTGCAAATGACTGTGTACTTTCCACTGTGGACCTGAGGGATTTCTTGAAGGACCAGGGGGAGGATGCTTCACTCCTCCATGCCCAAAGCCTCATACTCACATATGAACTTAATGAATGGGGTACGATGCTAAGTAACAATACACTGACAAATACCAAAGTTTATATGTTATGTTCAGCAAAACATCTTTGATAAAAAATCCATTGGACAAACTCAGCAACTGGCTGTTGCATTTAACATAATTTTTAAGCATCTAAAAATCTGACTCTAAGTATTTAGGTGTATTGTAAAAACTGTACGATAACCGCAACTACCAGGTTTTTGTTCAACTTTTGTTTCTGCCTTTTGCCCAATACAGCTCAGAAGAACCAGTTCATGACCCCCAATGGTTTCACCATGTACATGCTCTCTAAGGAGAACTGTGTCTTAAACCCGGAACATGCAAGGGTTTACCAAGACATGACACACCCACTGGCGCACTACTTCATCTCCTCCTCCCACAACACATACCTCACCAAGGACCAGCTGACTGGGGACAGCAGCATAGAGCCATACATACGGTAAGAATAAGCAGGGCACCACACATACTGTTCCGAAGGTCATTGTAGTGAATCCTACTATTAGCTGACCAAAAATAAATGAAGGCGCCCAGTATGATGTCTTCATTATTGCAGCTCTGCTATTTGTAGATGGTGTGGTTTTGCTGGGCTCATGGACCCTTGACCAGTGTGCAGAGTTTGAGGAGGAGTGTATAGTGCAGGCGTACACAGACAGAGAATCCAGGGCCTCACGACAGGGATCAGAAGAATGGAGCTAGGCGTGGGCGAGTCCCCTCAGGAGGCAGGCCAGGTGTGTCACAGCCCCTCGAGGGAATGACTTGGAGGCGTCAGAGTGGACTGTCTCAAGACTGGCAAAGAGACTGGAGGTAAATGGAGGAATGGTCAGGGAGAGTTGATTGCGAATAAGGCAGATGTCAACTGGATGGCCAATGCAGGATCAGGGGCAGATGTCAGCCCGATGACCAGGATCTGACAGAGAAGATGACAGGATGTCGGCTGAGTCTCCCAATGCAGAAATAGATGAGACATTGCCTGAGACCCCTGACCAAGACATCTGTCAGTGCATGATCACAAGGCATGTCCATTGAGACAACCAACTCAGGAACTGGCTCAGGATCTGCCTTGGCATCGATAGTGTTGCTGGGAGGCTTCGAAACCTGAGGCTGATGCTTAAGCTGATTTCTGGGAAACTGGGGCTGAGGTTTGGGCTGGCTGAACATCTGAGTCTCTGTTGAACTGGGAAATTAAATCTTCTATTGGTGTTGGGACCCATAATGTCCCTTTCTTCTCATAAAGCCTCCTTGGAACCCAAAGATGGCCAATCAACTTCCATTAAACTTCCAGCTTCCACTATCAGGTCTGAGTCTGACAGGATGCTAGTGTAATGGAACATTTTATTACATTTCACAGCAAAGACAATTATCAATTCTGGTTCATACAATTCTACCTAGCTGCAGCTAGGGACCAGAGCACCCTGTCACTTAGTCAGACTGGGTCAATGGCACAGAACAATGGAATCACATTTGATTTATACTAAATAAGTCCCTCCTTTCACAGAGGTAGAATGTTTATCCAATCAGTTCTCTGCGTGTTGTCTTCAGGCTTAGATTTGGTCACCTCCAATCTGAATGAAGGACCCCTTCGAAAGTCTCACTACACATCAGGCATCTGCTTAGACTCCAAGTCTCTCTTAGACCCCCATCTCTGCTGGATGACCCATGAAAGAGTCTAGGTGTGAAAACCTTTTGTCCCAGCAGAGGCACAGACGAATCTCTAACGAATACACATCTGAGTCTCCTAAGCTGACCCCCACATGTTATAGTCTAAACCCACAGAAATACATCTCAGAATAACATTCCCATCTATAACTGTCATTCCTTGCATGAAACATAACTAAATATAAAATCTGCCATCACAATCCTCCCTTTTGAGACTATTGTCTCAAACATCTCCATAACACCTTATCATTATATTTAGAAAGAGTCCAGGATACATGAGTTTCAAGAAATCGAACATTTTGTCCAATCATGGACTTGGTTAAGGAAGTAACCACAGTCTTAACAAAAAAAACAATATAACAGTTTGTAACACCTGTACATAATTAAAAAAAATCAGAATCTGTCTCAACAAATCAATAACATATTTAGCAATTATTCAAAAGAAACCATGACCCTTAATTCCCACCCATCAGGAATATGTCCTTGTTCTCTCTCTGGACAATAGATCATTTTACCTTACATTTAACAATATGCACCATATTATCGAATTGTTCACTGTGCCACACTTCATATGTGTCGAAGTCCTCCTTCAGCTGACGAACATCTTATTTCAGAGCTTCCTGTAGATGCAGAGTTTCATTTCCTAATGTCCTTGAACTAACTCTTAGAGCCAGCTCATCTGTGTGTGTGTTCTTCACAGTGCCCCCCCATGGGACAAGCTCTCCAAACCATCCCTTGTGGAGACTCTCACACTGTTGAATGCTTTTCTCGCACACAATGAGTTGAATCTTGTCTGTTATCATCATGGTCGCCTACCATGAAGCTCTCCAGGCTCTATCAGTTCATCAGGAAAGTTAAACATAAGCTCTATTTGCTCTTGACCATAGATGCTCAGGAATTTGTATTATTCCTCCTGCCAAAGTAACACATTTAACATGTTGGTGGCAAGACGATGATAAAAGCATCCGTAGTAGGGAAACCATTTTTCCCTGAACTGCTCCTCAGTCGTCCAAATCATCTGTCGTTGTTCCCCTGTCTGTGCGGTTGTGACAGCAGTGACCCTCTTCAATGTGTTTTCCTCACATTGCAACACCCATCAATTGAAGGCTCACACACTGGCACAAAGCACTATCCGTCCTGTAGAATCCACCCGTGGCTATCGAAATCCTCCTGCGTTGGCCCGCATGTCTCCAGGTTGCCCTCTCAGCGACCTTCACTTGTCATCCCTCTGGTGAGAGGCATTTGGCTTGCACTCGTTCCATCGACGTCCTCTTCCAATCTTTTCTCCTCACGTCCTTCAGTACAATCCATTCTCCTGGTTCCTTCGCATGCAGCTCCCTTTCCATGGATTTCCAATAGATTCTCCTTCATCTGCCTGTGGATTTTAAAGAGTACAGGGAACAAGTTCACAACATATCCATCAGTTCATTTTTCAATGTACTGTTAAGTTTTAATTTTACTGCCATCTCTCTCTCCTGTACCATCCCTGGCGGGATGTGGCACGATTTTGCCTTGTGTTGATACCCCGATACTCACCAGCATCCTTAATGCTGCGCTTACAAATTGGGTACAATTATCAGTGGACATCCTTTTAGACTCTCCCATCATGGATAAGTTCTCCCGAGCAGTGACTCCTTCACTGCTGAAGAATCCTGTTTAGATGTTGGGAAACTTCTGCTTGCATAGAAAACATTTCAATGAAAATAAAACAGTATTTATTCATTTCCCTAACTTACATAATTTTTATCTTTATCAAATCTCTTTATGAATGATCAAGTTGTTTATTTGGAGGTGGATGTTCACCTTGTGGAATCCAGATTGTTTTACCTTTTTATTTTGTAACTCAAATCACACAACTCTTCTAAAAAGTTAAAAAGTTTTAGTGAATATTATTAAGTGTGTATTGTCTGTACACTCAATATACCTATATTTAATTTCATTTCATATGTAACTCCTCCCTTTTGACACTTAGACACCAGTCTTGTGTCAATCCAACCTAATGAAGAAACATATTCAAAATGAAACTATCAAAATCATCTTTATGACCCACATTTAAACTAATCAACAACCAAATAAACTCCCGTTAATCAAAACTACTTAATTCCTAAATGTATTAAGTCTAAATTCTAAAAAATTTAAGTTCCTATGTAACTTTGCTTACAGCTCCTATAAGCCATATCAAATGTCAATATTCAAATCTTCAAACCGTAATCCATGTTCTCGGCCAACTGCATACTGCTTGCAAAACACAAATACCACAGTCAAGCAAAAACAATGGTGTTAAAGTTAAGTTCATGAATGTCTATTCAGCCCCCCATCACATGCAAACCTGCTGTCAGTGTAAATCTTGACACTCTCGTCTCTAGCATATTTGCATCTCTTTGGTCAATGCATATAATGTGAAGGGGGTTGATTTCCTCTGTGTCCCACAGTCGTAACCCACTTTGTTATCACACTGCGGAAACCTTTGAAGCTGAAACAGTCACAAAACACTTCACGTTTACATTTATCAGCTTGATTACCATTTAAATCCTAATTCAGGAGAAAAGCTTTAGTTTAGTCTAAAACCTCTTCTACTGATGTAGCTAAGAGTTTCCTAGTTAAACACTTTCTATCTGTAATAGTAATGTCTATCATCTAAAAAACAATACTGTATCCTAGCTGAACCACCTAGCTGTTGAAAAGTGATCATTTTTTCTCAAGCAATATCATTGTTACAGCATATGACACTAGTAAAGTCTTATTTCAAAGTATCACATATCACACATCACATATAACAGTTCTCTCAGCAGCTACCATAGCTCTGAGACATGTTTGAAGCTTTGCCTCCCTTGGTTTATCCTTGAAGACAAAAAAATGTATGTTAAAACAGAAAATTCACTTTCCACAAGAATATTTACAGAATATTCTTTTCTATTGCGTCTGCTCCTCTGATCAGACCAATACCATTTTTGTGACCAGTTCACAAACATGATGGTACCTGTATCAACTTAGAAAATATCATTAATTTTTACAACAACAAACTAAAAATATCAATCCAGTACCTCAAAGATACTTAACATTCAAAAATGCGTTAAAAACTCCTTATTTAATTTATCTATACAGAAAATCGGTTACGATTAACTGTTAATCCTCTTTAAAAAATTTTAATGTGCTTATATGTATTTTATTGGGATTAAATGTCTTTTTCCTCTATTTAATCCAAAATTATAAAACCTTTACTCTTGTTTCTGGTTTTATTCATCTTTCATATGAATCAGAAGTTAATCATAAATCTTTTAGCCAATGAGTCTATCAAAGACTACTAAAACAACACAGTATTTACTAGTCCAAATTTCAAACTTACATTATCCTCAATGTATTTCCTATAAATGCTTTTTAAACTAAGTTCTCTTACCAAATGGTTAAATTCCTCTAAGAAAATACATTTTATGATCTAATTTATTTCTCCCCCTGCTCTTCGCACGAGGATGTTACTTTAGACCTGAGAAAGGTGTCTGGGATCATTCTTTGATATGCTAGTGTTAAATCCCCCTCTCTCTCTCTCTCTCCTTTAAATAAATGTAGATGTCATTTCCACTTTTGTTCTAACAAATGCCCTGTTGTGTCAAAATTTAGCATACTCTCCAATCTAGTTGTTTTTATCAAGCAGCTTGGTGACAACAAAATAAATGTTTAAATCTTGTATTTAACCTCTAACACATATAAAAAACACAATGATAAAAATGCATCTCTCTATCACTTTTTGCACATGTTTTCCCATCATTTATGAGCTATCTAACAATCATTATGAGAGTGATATCACATTCTTCACATATATTTAATGTTGATTCTAATCCCTGAATCTACAAATATATTTGATGTCTCTGCCAATCACTCTGATTTGTTTGTTTTAAATTTAGTTCACATGAATCTTGTGAAAGTATTTAGCTAAGGCACAATGGGCCTCTCTATAGTAATTTCTAATTTAGCTCTTATAATGTTAATCATCTGCTCTATGTAACATTAATTCACATGGTGTATGTCAGTGTTCTTACTTAGATGAAGTTTTTGTTGAACCTCTTTGTCTCCCTCTTCCACGGGCTTGGCATCTCCAAGCTGTTATTTGTGCCATTTTCAGCGTCTCTGAAAAAATTTGCACATCTTTCACATGTAAAATGGTGAAAACTGAAGGTATGCTCACCTTCTCCTCAACAACAAAGTTGAATTCCTGAAGTGTGGATTGGGACGGTTGAAGCTGATGCATTTTCTGTCTGCAGCGGTCTCCCTCTTAGTGGAGATGCATCAAGATCAGAACTTAATTGGAGATCCTGGGACCTTGAGATTATTTCAGTTACAACCTCCTGAATTCTTTCTCTGATATTCACTTCAGTGAAGCAACATTCAAATGCTCTCAAGTCTGGCACAAATATCTCCACATCTCTCCAATGGTATGTTTTAACAGTTACGTCTTAACTCTAATTTATTTAGTAAAATACTAAACTTCGGGGACTAAAGTTTACCTGGTATGGAGAATGACCCTAAAAGCTCCCTAATTTATCTTTAAAACCAATTGTTTTCCTTATATCTTAAAAATGTCTATTTTAAATTTATTTTAAGATTTGTTTTAGGCTATTTCCTTTTTCCTTCTGTTATTATTCTTTAAAAAGCCTACTTATATCCCAAATATACTTAAAAATATACTCACCTTGCTCCAGTGTTGAGAATTTCAAGAACTCCTCTCACTCCTCTCTTTTTCTTTGTCAGCTGTAAATTCTCAGACTGGTCTCATCAAATCTTACAGGTTACTTGTACAGACACTCGTAATCAAACCAGCAACACTTGTGTAACGTTTATAGTAACCTTATACCTTCAACCAATCTAAAAAAAAAACACTCCCTTAAGAGACATTGAGAAAAAATACCCTTAGTGCATCCTGATACCTTTAGAGAAATATCATTCAAATCTCTACACACACACTTCTCTCCAGTTATACGCCTCCAGGTACTAAATACTTGAGAATGCTATTACTATTTTATGAAAATAGTTATAATTATCATGAAACTCGACGTC
Organism: Pleuronectes platessa; assembly: GCF_947347685.1. Classification (NCBI taxonomy): domain Eukaryota; kingdom Metazoa; phylum Chordata; class Actinopteri; order Pleuronectiformes; family Pleuronectidae; genus Pleuronectes; species Pleuronectes platessa. Next base: position 17,936,325 of record NC_070646.1, on the reverse strand, counting down.
AGAGCTCAATCTTAAAGTTGTGTTTAAATTAATAAACACTCCATATATCTATATCTATTCCGTTTGACTCAGTTGAGCTTTGTTTTTTTTTTGCAGTGGTTCTAAACCCTGACTTTGTTAAACCCAGTTAACTTGTTGTTTTTTTTTGCAGTGGTTCTAAACCCTGACTTTGTTAAACCCAGTTAACTTGTTGGTTCCAAACCCTGACTTTGTTAAACCCAGTTAACTTTTATTGGTTCCAAACCCTGAAGCTTCTTGGATTCTACACCGGTTTCCAAAACCTTGCTATGTAAGCACGTCTGCTCCTCACTTTGACAAATGAGTGAATCTCTTAACCCTTATAAACCTAGTTTATTTTTCGAAATCAGAATTTTACTCACCAGAACGAAATTGCTTGCCAATCCCCCTCGGTTCTTTCGGTCATCTTAGTGAGTACTCCTCGCTCTCAGGACATCAGGCCCTCTGTAAAATGAAGGTTTAGTCCGAGACGTACTGCCCCGATGCAGTTACTTACCGTCAGCTCCAAGAGCCAGAGTTCACTATATGATGGCCTCTGCCGACAATCGCCAAATGTAATGGAACATTTTATTACATTTCACAGCAAAGACAATTATCAATTCTGGTTCATACAATTCTACCTAGCTGCAGCTAGGGACCAGAGCACCCTGTCACTTAGTCAGACTGGGTCAATGGCACAGAACAATGGAATCACATTTGATTTATACTAAATAAGTCCCTCCTTTCACAGAGGTAGAATGTTTATCCAATCAGTTCTCTGCGTGTTGTCTTCAGGCTTAGATTTGGTCACCTCCAATCTGAATGAAGGACCCCTTCGAAAGTCTCACTACACATCAGGCATCTGCTTAGACTCCAAGTCTCTCTTAGACCCCCATCTCTGCTGGATGACCCATGAAAGAGTCTAGGTGTGAAAACCTTTTGTCCCAGCAGAGGCACAGACGAATCTCTAACGAATACACATCTGAGTCTCCTAAGCTGACCCCCACATGTTATAGTCTAAACCCACAGAAATACATCTCAGAATAACATTCCCATCTATAACTGTCATTCCTTGCATGAAACATAACTAAATATAAAATCTGCCATCACACTAGCAACATGGAAGCAGGTCTGAGGACTGTGGACTCAATACTAGCTGACTAGGAAACTGACTGGAGACTAGTAGAGAATGTGGATGTGGAAGATGGCTGCAGGTGAAAGATCTCCAGTGGGCTGCAGGCTGGGAAACAGGCTGGGGGCGCTAACAGGCCAGGGTGTAGGTTAAAGGTTATTGACTGGGTTGTGTGTGATCATTTCAAGCATATAATCCCAGAAATGGGATAACAGACAATAATAAGAATTAAGAATTAAAACAACCAACACACAGGAAATAATAATAGTCCACTGAGAGGGGCAGATCATGTTACGTGTACAGTTGTGTCTCGGGTCGGCTAAAAGCGGAAAAACAAAACAAGACAACGTTTTTTATTAGCTCAAAATTTGTGTCTTGAGTCAAGCTCATACTAAAAGAATATTGTCTCTGACTGGTAATATTGCATCTGGCCACACTCATAATATATCTGAAAAAATAGAAGCTTCGACATCACATAGAAGAGGTAGAGCATTGATAGAATATAGACTGAATGTGATAACTCGGAGTGACTGCATCTTATAGACAATGTGTGATGTAGTCAAAATAAGTAAAATTGTATTTATATAGCAGATCACAAATTTGCATCAAAGGGCATAACTATCTGTCGAGCAATTGGAATTTCTGTTCTTAGATCCATAAACTGGGCAAGGAACAATATGCTATACTGCAATATGTTTGAAGTGTTTTGTGTTCTGCTCATTGTTGTGGTTTATTATATATGTAAAATAGTGGGACACAAGAAACACTTAAGAAAAAAAATATTTTCTTTTCTAGTAGTAATTGCTTATGATGCTGTTTGTGTCTCAGAGCTCTGAATCACGGTTGCCGCTGCGTGGAGCTGGACTGCTGGGATGGAGATAAAGGAGAGCCGGTCATCTACCACGGACACACATTCACCTCCAAGATACCGTTTGTCAATGTCATTGAGGTTATCAAAGAGTACGCTTTTAAAGTGAGTACACTATTTACATCAGAATCAGTTCCCTTGTCAGATACAAATAAATACAGGTGCACAGTATGTTGGCTTGGTAATATAGTTACAGTTTAGACACATGAGCTCTGTGAACTGATTACTGAGTGTGTATGGTCAAAGATGATATACTTTTAAATCTTTACAATAAGTGTGGTGTTGTGCAAGTGGTTGAGCGGGTTGTACAAAAATAGGCAGGGTTGGTTGTTTGATCCCCGGGAAGACGCTAACCATATTACTCCTAATAGGGCGATGTCACTGTGCTGTCGGTGTGTAATGGGCTGTATGAGCGACAACCAAGTGCTAGATGTAGAAGTATTGTGTGAATGGGTGACTGTGACTTGTAGTGTGAAGTGCTGTGTCTGGTTTAAAAAGCTTTATATAAATGTAATGCATTTATTAGTTATAGTTTCAGTGAGAGTGTTTGTGAAGAGGCAAACTCACTGACATACTGCCTTCACCCTTTACTCCCAGGCATCTCCTTACCCTCTGATCCTGTCCCTGGAGAACCACTGCTCCGTGGAGCAGCAGACAGTCATGGCTCAACAACTGCGATCCATCCTGGGAGACAAGCTCCTCACCAAGCCTCTCGGAGGTCTGGATCCTCACAGTCTGCCCTCTCCAGAGGTAGGGACATGTTTCCAGTTCAGAGAGATCAGTTCCCAAAGAAATTAATTTGACTATTGAGAGTAATGGTGTTTTTTGGTGAGCCAGAGGCATTAGGTCTTCTGCCCGTCCGTCCTATTTTTGTGAACATAGTATATCAAGAATGCCTTCAGGAAATCTCTGTAGATCTGGCAGAATTGTTTAGGACAAAGTCACTGCCATTTCCCAAAGGATCACTTGCAAAATTACTTGGAATATTTCTGTAGTTGCCTCAATATTTAACAAAAACAAAACAAATGGATTAATGATTTATCAACCGAGAGGTTTCTAGTGTGGTTGCCACTTTTCTGTGGAACTTAAATTCCTCAGCCAGGATTTCACTTTGACGCACTTATAATATCAAGACTGTGTCACACTGTGTGGCAGGACTTTTATTCCTCTTTCATATACGTCAGACATTTTGTCCATCTTAACAGTTTGTTTTACACTTGAAACCTGGGGCCATCTGCTCCTCTGTGTTTAGGTGACTGATATGTGCAATTTGGTACAGATCCAAAAGTTCAAATCTGGATCTAGTAAATTTAAATGTGTCATGTAGTGGAAAGTAGTTTCTCTTTCATATTCTTACTATGAATATCATTATCAAGCAAACTGCTAATGTGTGGTAACTGTTTGCTGGTTGTGTCTATGCAGGATCTCAAAGGGAAAATCCTTGTGAAGGGAAAGAAGGAACACGGGGCGGTGGAGGGTTCATCCAGCACTTCAGACCTCAGCTCCTCGGATGAGGAGGCCAGCAGGACCTCCAAAAAAGGGGACCAGAAGGTGGGTTATACCTCTATTTCAAGGCTAGGTAGGTGGTGGGATAGTGTACGCACAGACCAGTTGTTTACCAGTTTGCCTGTAACCACCAAGGAGGTTATCTTCATATTGTTGTTTGTCTGTTTGTGTGTTAGCAGGCTGACACAAAAACTACTCAACCAATTTTGTTTAAATTTGGTGTAAGGATGGGGTATAGAGCAAAGAATTGGGCATTTCTTTGACATAATTTTTTTCACATATTTGTGAATTACTCAAGAAATAATTCAGTGATCATGATGCAAAAAAGTCTGTCAGTTCTTGGAGAACGTCTATTTGAGTCTGTGGCTGTGCAATTTGTCTGCTTGATTGAATTTAATAGGACTGTTGGGCCTTGGCATTTGTATGTGCTCTACTTAGTGCTGTTCTAGTTAAGAAAATAAAGTGATGGATTTCTCTCTCTCTGTGTGTGTGTGTGTGTGTGTGTGTATATCATCCTAGCCAAGTGTGTCTAAGCTGAGTCCCGAGCTGTCAGAGCTGGTTGTATACACCTGCAGCGTTTCCTTTAAAAGCTTTGAACACGCTGCAAGAAACCCAGCAACTGAACTGTCCTCCGTCTCTGAGAGTGACGCTACCAGACACATTAAGGACTCAGGTATGATGTGTGTCTGTCACGACATTAACCTGTAGCCTACCTGTGTGGATACAGAAATGAAAACGAAAGTCTTTCACCTCTGGAATATTGGCCTGATTGGACGGTCCTTGTCTTTATCCTTCACATCCAGGGATGTATTTTGTGCGTCACAACAGTCATCAGCTCAGCAGGATCTACCCCTCAGGTCAGCGCCTCCAGTCGTCCAACTACAACCCTCAGGAGATGTGGAATGCAGGCTGTCAGATTGGTGAGGGGTTATTTTATGTAATTCAATGATCAAAAGAAGCAAACAGACTTATAACCAAATCTGCATTAACTTCCATAACCAATAACACGCCCTGTGCTGCAGTTGCTCTGAACTTCCAGACGCCTGGTGAGCAGATGGACCTAAACCAAGGGCGGTTCCTGCAAAACGGTCAGTGTGGGTACACACTGAAACCTCCCTTCATGTGCCAGCCCGGCACCACCTTCAACCCAGAGAATGTGGGTGGAGGTCCTGGCCACAGACCTGTGCTGTTCACTGTCCGGGTAAGAAAGTCTTCTAACGGAGGAGCAAGTAGCAGAATCAGAGGTGTTTTCCTCACTTTCAGTTTGCAACAGATTGCATTAGATAGGGGGCCGATGATATGTCCAATATCTCTGCACAATTCCTGATTCCATAAGGTGCACATTTAAGTCAGACCTTTTTTAATGTTAGTTATATAGCTTAGAAAAAAGCCTCATGTCATTAAACATATATTGAAAATGGTTTATTGTTCAAGCACAGTGTGCACTTAAAAATAACTTTGAAAATAAAAAATCTGAACCAATTCTCATATTAATTGTTAGTATTGGTAGTGACTAGTTAGTTAAAAAAAGGACCACTGACAGGACACGGCCACTTCAGATTTCAGCGAGGGCCAGTGTCCCCCCTGGATCCGCCCTTTGATCCTGCATTGATGTTTCTGATTGAAATGTCCCCACAATGACACCATGACCACAAAAACACACATATTCTCAAAGAATATCATTATGTGAGACAGCCTCCTATTCTATAATGATAGTAAACTTTCTTTATTATGATTGCAGATTATTTCAGCTCAGCAGCTTCCCAAGCCGGAGTGGGACAAGCCCAGCTCCATTGTGGACCCTCAGGTGTGGGTGGAGATTCATGGAGCTCCCATCGACAACAATAAGAAGAAGACTCCTCATATTGACAACAATGGTAAATACCCTGGTGGCAAAATACCTCTCAGCAATTAAACAGCTTCAGTAGCAGCAGCAGTACGTGGATTTTACATTGTTTTAGACTTTCAATCGGTTAATATTGTAGGTAGCTAATGAAGACTGTGGCTAAAGCCCCAGGAAAGAAGTGGATTGTGGGTGCAAAAGGATTTCCAGATTAACTGTATGAGTTGTAAGTGAACTGACCACTGAACTTTGAAGTTCCTTAAGGATGACAATGACAGCAAAGAGTGGGGACTTCTGCCCAGGGATATGTGTCAGCAGTGGGGGGGTAATGTGAAGAATTATAGAGTTTTGGCAGGTGTGTCTGAATGTGTCGATAAGACTGGAAAATAACTGTATTAATATTGTCCATATATCATTCGACTAATATAAAATAATATTTATAATGAATCAGCTGTAACGCCTGATTATTCGTTTGGGTTAAAAAAAAGAAGCTTAAAGTAGTGAAGAAATGCCAAAATTAACTGATAAATTGTAGAAAAGTAAAGGACAAGCTTCGGCAATGTGCTAATTGACATGTTGCTGCTGCCATTCAGAAACAGAATATTTAATTATGCACATTTATAGCTAAGAATCAAACTCATTCTTTCTGGAGAGCTCGATAGTTAGAGCATCGGTGCGAACCCTGGCTCCCTCTCTCCGGATTCTGAAGTGTCCTTGGGAAATACACTGAGAGAGCAAATTCACTGATTCCTTGATTCCCTTGCTTTTTAACTTGGCATCTTAAAAAATGTGGTTATTTGCTGTGTTTATTAACTTTGCACTAGTGTGAATTTGGCCGACTTCTGCAGTACCAAGAACTCCAAGTCCTTCAACCTTTGCTGACTACTGATGTCGTCATTTTGGTTATACTTATTAATTAAATTGTTAATCCGAGATTAAAATTGATAGTTAATTGGAATTGGTTTATATTTTCCCTTGCTTAAAGGGTGGTGCCCCAAGGTTACTGTTATATCAATGAAAGTTGTTATTTCATATTAATATTTAGAAAAATAATATTCATTATTTTCAGATAATTTTCATTGTAAATCTATGGATGCACAAGTGTCATTATAATCCATCCAGGAGTTTTCACATAATTCTGATGACTAACGAACAAAGAAATGTGGATGAAAGTGTTGTTTCTCTGCTTCAGGCTTTAATCCGCAGTGGGACTGTACATTTAACTTCACCGTCCATGCCCCTGACCTGGCCCTGGTTCGCTTCATGGTGGAAGACCACGACTACACGTCCAGCAACGACTTCCTGGGGCAATACACCCTGCCTTTCACCAGTCTCCGCACAGGTGGGGTTAAAGACAGCACTGTTGTATGATGGCTAATACGGCGGCTGTGAGACCTACACTGTGGATAACCATTTGCTGCCGTTGCCTTCGCTCTCTGACCTCTGCAGGCTATCGCCACGTCCGACTGCTCAAGGTGGACGGCTCCACCCTTTCACCTGCATCGCTCTTTGTCCACATCACGGTCGGCCCCTGTGAGAGCAGTCCCAGCAAATCATCAACCAAATCGCCGGCCAGGTCACCGACCAAGTCTTCAGCCAAGGGACCCTAGTCCCCTCCCAAGAAGCATGGACAAGGGAAGAGCTCAGATCACATCTTCCTGGATCCGGGCGATAAAAGATCTGGCCCCAAACTCATCAAACTGGTTATAAAGTATGTAGCTGTATCCACAACCTGTACTGTTGGTGAGAGGTTTCTGACCAGTATTTTTGAATTTGTAGCGAGGAAGGTAAAGGCCATTCGTACTGTTCGATGAATACACTGATCGTGGTGCTGAGTTTTCTGATCAGGTCCCTGATCTGACTAAAGGAAGACTAAGACCCCAAAAGATAAAGTTTAGAAACAATCAGGGAGAGAAGTAACATCACTGATGAACCAAATGTCAGTTTTGAGTGTTGAGTGAGTTGACTGCACCTCAAGCCTCATTCCTTTATACAGAATCTACCACTCACGGTGATGTGGTGGATAGTTGCTCTGTAATTCCTCATTTGATCAGGGTTTGATTCTTAGAGCAGGACAAGCCATTAAAACAGCCTGCATGAGTCAAGAGAATCTATATGAGACCAACTCCAAAGTGTGGTGCCAGATTTAGTCTTGAAAACAAGTTTCTGACCCTTTTTATTTATTTTATATTTATCTTATTTTAGAGTCGGTTTTTATTTGAAAAGAAAAGCCTGCTGGTATGTGATTTGAAGATTACTCTGAGAGTATAGACTTTATTTATGTTATGTGAAGCAGCCGTCCTCTATGAAGTGTGACATAATCAAGTCCCTCACATGTGATACATTCACTTGAAGAGCAGATGGTCACTGTAATCATTTTTATTTTTTTTATTTTCGGAAATCAATCCAACTTCATTTCATGCAGCAACTGACCCTTAGTGCTGCAGGGAGACAGTACAGACGGGGTTCTCTCCGAACATTTGAAATTTTCAGTCAAACTGATTTTACTCTTACTTCGGATGGAATTTAAATCGCAGGGATATATCTCTCTTTCTTCTCTGTTACTATCTTGTCCTCATTGTCCAAACTGACGTTCAGAAGGACTCATGGTGAACCTTTAGGATACGAGTGAAAACTCAGGGAAAAGCTCTTGAGAAACTTTTTCCACAGAACCCAAAGTGTTCAGAAAGTCCTGAATCTCTATCGCATGTATTAAGAAAAAGAAAATGTCCTTTTAACTTCATCATAGAGATTTTCAAGTTTGAATGCAGCTCTCGGCATGAATTGTAATTCTAATCTAATTGGGCAATGTCCCCAATACCTCTGTACATATCCAAAGCAATATGCAAAATTTAAAATATTCTATTTTAAAATAGTTTAGATCTTTGTTTAAAAAAGAACAGTAGCTCTTGTTGCTGCTTGTCCAAGACGTGCAAATGATCCCATCCAGCTCTTTTATAATGTAGCCTAGTGCATGTTCAATGCTTAACAGGCTTTAGTTTTTATATGATAGAATTAGCTCAGTTATGCCATAGCAAGGCATAGATACAGCTGCTTCCTTATTGTTAGCTTTTTAGACCTATGCAGACATGCTCTATAGTTAAAAGGAGCTTACCTTGTTGTGTATTGCTTTGCCATTGTTTACTTAGTGTTCAGATACATGTATGTTGTGTGTCTCCAGAGTCAACCTGACTGATGATCCTTTTTTTGACAGTATATCATTAGAAACACGCTGCTGCTCGCTGCTTTCATTTTGGACGATAGACTGTTTTCTCTCTGTTGAGTGCAGAACACACAAACTGCAGCAATTATATACTGTCAGTGTTTGAGCTGACTCCTCACCACATTTCTTTGTTAGACATCACTCTGTGAAGGTATCCATCGTAGATTATTGTGCTAAAGAAAAACCTTTATACAGTGTTTTTATTAAAAAAGGAAATTGTAGGATTTGTTTACGAACATTCATATTGTTTATTTACATATAACAAGGAGTACTATAAATAATGTCATGATGTCTGTACGTCATAACGAATCCTTTGACTTGAAGCAGGTTTTCAATCAGCATTGGGTGCATGGAGAGGAACAGTGCCGACTCGGACCTGGTTTCAACATCTGTCCTGAGAACGTGTCAAACATCTGTTCACACCTGGCATAAGAATCAAGACTGTTTTTTTTTTTAGCCTGAGGGACGATAGCCAGCAAGCGAGTAACAAAAAAGTCCTTTAGCAGTTGTCAGTCAGTGCACATTCATGCGTTTTGGGGGGGTATGCATATTTTCAAAGTGTAGTCTGCACTTGCTAGTTTTTCAAGGATTACCAACCGTAGCTTTAAGTGCAAACCCCCAACATCCCATACACATGGATAAGTCTTCAGCCAAACCTCTAAAATTATGAAGGTGAGCTTGCCTGCTCTACATTCAAATAAACACGTGCGTCCTTTTTACATTTCATTTAGCTGACGCTTTTATCCAAAGCGACTTCCTTTCTTTCTTACCTTTCTGTCCACAAAGACCAAATAATGTTGTTTTTAACCAGTTTTAAGTCTGACTGCGGCCTATGGGTCTGTGTGTTTGTATGTGAGAGAGAAAGCCGGGCCAGGGGGGGCTGAGGGAATCAATGTGCTTTGTGCAGCTCCGCAATGACAACAGATTTTACTTGTTTTTACTAAAGATATATTGTGACAGTGGCCACAAAGAGATCAATAATTTAAATCAGGAAGTTGTGTTTTATTGTGTTGAAATTGGAATCAGAAGATACTGCCAGTATGTAAACAACCAAATCTGTTTGTGTCAATATTGCAGTTACTCACTTATGTGTATGAAGAACTGAAAGTGAAAGATAAACACTGGATACGAGATCATATTTTGACCTTGTTCTTGTTTTTTCTTGTAACTGTTTGTGTTTGTGTTGCACCAGCTGTTTGCTAATAATTCTGATATTATTTATGTAGCCAGGTAATAAATGTATTCACAGTGATAGAATAGAAATGTAACATGATCGGACTGAAGAACCTCATGATATCAGATCAACTCCGGGTTTTAACTAAATTAAGTGTTTATTACTGAAATGTATTTTACAGTGAAAATAAAAGTGAAGGTCCAGCATTGCATTTTCTTTTGTGGACATTTTATCATAGCTGTAAACAAAAGATAGAGATCTTACATTAACATTTAACAGTTTTACTGTTGGACTCAGCGTTTACACTTTCCTCCAAATACTGATGTTACTGGTTGAGGGTGATTTCAATGCTCTCACCAACACTGCCCCACACTTGCATGACTGTAGGATAATTTGTTGTTGTGGGGTTAGCGTTAGTGATTTGACTGAAAATGCATTCAGTATTATACTGTATATATAGGGTTAGGGTGTGTATATATATATATATATACACACACACATACTCATATCTTAAAATGCAGTTTTCCCCCTTCTATGAGTTGTATAGATTTGGGTGTACTACAGCTTCTTTAGCTTTATTGTCACTTCACCAGTACAGTGAGATTCTCTTCGAAGCCATCCCATTGATGGCCATTAGAATAATGCTGCTGCATCTTTGTGCGTCGCCATCTGCAAGTTGGGTGTCACCTCAGACAAAAACATCTGCATTCAACGCTGTTGTTTGTCTGCGTCGACAGTTGTGGATCGATACGGATTTACCATAAACAAAGGAACATTTATTAAAGTAAATCTTTGGATTATACCCAAACAGTTTGACTACAATCGATTTTAAGAACTTTGTTTTGTATCTTGAAAACACCAGAACTTTCATGTACCAAATCCGAATTTTGCCCGATTGATGAACATGTATTTTTCCTCCAATCCATCAGTGTTGTGAAACAATGTTTTGACACCACAGGCTTCTAAATAAAAGAACAGATTTATTAACACGACACAATCAATATACAAACAAATTTGCCAAAAGTCCTGAACATATGAAATTAAAAAAAATACAAAATATACATTTGTGTGTCTTGTGAACAACTACATATCATTGTCAATCCACCAATACCCTGTCACAAAAATGAACTGACACAGGCATCAGCTCCGAGCCTCCGCATGGGGATGTTATCAAAATGTTGCAGCGGGGGGGCCTGGTCACATACAGTGTGAAGTGCATGCTTTGTTTTGGACCAAACAGTAGAACAATAGATTATATGTACACTGGTTAAGACAGAGCATTCCCATGGATCTTATTCATGCAGCAAAGATCATATGTTTGTCATGATATAACCAATAAAGTTGAAGAAAATCCCAAAATTTAAAATCAGAACTGTTTTCTTGCATCGTCATGATATTCTCACAACCATCATCAGAGGATTCATGCCAGTCCACATCCACGAGTAGTTAACCTCTGTTCAAACACGTGTAGCTGTACCTGTTCACACACAGCCCCACTCTAATGTAAAACTTAAAACATCATTTGCAGCCATGAAATAATTACAGCAGTCCCAGAGGAGTGAGTACACAGGTTAAACAGGTTCATCTGAGGTCAGAAGTCCAAGTCCCCACCACAAACCATAAAAGAAATAAAAAATGTCAGAATTATTTAATTTAAAAAATAAATATTCCCATGATTTAACTGTGTATTCATTTATATTGTCATTTAATTTTGGATTTCAAAACCTTTGCCACACAACCAGAAATCAAATTCTGGTAAGGAAATGCTAATTTCTTCATTTCTTTGTTTTGGGCCAAAAAAGTAGTCAAATGTAAATATATGAAATTTATATTCCATAAAGAGGAGTGAAATATCCATAAAAAGGTGGTTTTTAAACAATGAATTCCAAAACAAAGACACTGTCCTCAGTGTTCATACGACCCTTTAGATTGACCTTCACTAGAAGTGGTCAACAATCAACGCTGAACAGACATCAGCGGGCCCCCGGGGGCCACTCGTCATTTCATTAGCTGCAGTGCTGTTCAGAAACAGCTGGTACAATGATACAGATCAAATCCTCTAGGACAATTTTTTTTTTCAAGGAATAATATTTTAAAAGCTGAGGTAAACTTGTGACACCTAATATGTAAATGCCATTTCATTCCAGCATAATAACAGTTTTTTTTTTAAGAAAAAAAAATATATATATTACAGTATATAGAGTTTTGTGACACAGTATTGTTATATGTTGGGATAAAATTAATTTTCTGTAACTAACTTCAGAGAGTGATAACTTTGGGCCCCCCCCCCCTCCCTGTTTAGTACCCCGAGCCCTTAGGTTCATCTGGCAGCGACAAAAATGACCTTCCTTATTCCATATGTGTAAACAGCTGGTATTCTAATGTATAACCAATAAATACTGCCAGCCCACTTGTGTACAGTAGCAATAATAAATTCCTGTCCATCTGAAACAACCACAGCACCACAGGAGACGGCTGGTTGGATTGAAAAAACACCAACAGTGATCCAGACGTCTGCTGTTGAGGGTCCACGTGAACTGGATTCATTCATTAAACAGGGAAATGTATGGGGGGGTCTTTTCCATCTTATTGATTTCAATTTTGAAATGCTCTCACTCAAAACCATGCACTCGACCTCCATTATACCCTGCTTGTGCTTCGATTTCCTGTGCAGGGTTTTAAGGGAGAGCATTACAAATTCTGAACGGGAAATCAATAATTCATGCCTTTAAACCACGGTCTTGAATAAAGACAAAAAAAAACAACACAAGAATGTCAAAAGTGTTAAACATGTAGACGGCTGCAGATTAACAGGGCTACATAAGATTTAAAGAAATCTCCGGAGTCGCAGGTCAAATATGAAACCTGGGGTAATAGGGACAATGTGTGGAGCAGTTGAGAGATGGAACAGAAAGAGGCGGCAGAGGAAGGCAACTGAATAATATGAAGCACCTTTCAGATGATCTGGTGTGGTGGGACCCCTATTGGTGAATGTTGCTATACACACACACACAGTCAATTCATCCCCTAGGAGAGAACTCGCAAAGATCACCGCACACTGCAAGAATTCAGAGCAGCATGCTGGCACATTGTTCAGTTCCACACGTCTACACATATTTATACCTAAATATACTGCAAGCGTATCCTCATCCTCCATTGTAGTTACAGCAGCTCGGACATCGGCTTCACTCAGAAACTGAGCTTTTGTCACAAGACACAATTGAGACCGAAGAACAATGTCTTGCAGGTGACCAGAGTGAAGATTCAAATTGGTCTCAAAGGCAGAAATGCATCGATTCAGAATGTTCCAGTACCCCAAAATGTTTCCACAGTTTGTATTACAACACATTCGGTCAATGTGTTATATTAGGAACCACAAATTGTTGTTTCATTTATACACTTTACCCATTTTAGCTGAATGATTATTATATATATATGGATCATAAATGGCCCCAGAGTTCTGTAGTTACATGATACTTTTTCTTTTCAATCCTGATTTTTTGTTGGAATTTAGAAATACTAATGTTATATTAAACTGAATGATTGATTTGCCACGATTTGGTTTGTCAGACTGGACGACACTAGAACATGCTTTCAGTCAACTTTTTTGGAATCTGGAACCTTCCTAGAGATGAGAAGGGAAGGGACCATTCATTGGTCTCTGAGAGATTTAAAAAAGAGGTGATAGTGAGGAAGCATACAACATTCTTCGAAACATTCCTCATGCTTTTAAAATATACTAGAAGCAGACTATAAAGTCTCTGGGTCTTTTGTGTTCAGTGGCACTGACTTCTTTGAAATGATCCTTTACCTGCTCCCCAGAAAGAGTAGAGTTGATGGTTGCTCTACTCCACCTGATGGTTGCAGTGCTGCTGTGCTGGAGTGATAATGGTGGGCACTGCAGTGTTTGCACCCTGCCCGTCCCCAGTTTCCTGACTTGTTCCCAGTAAATACCCTGACGTCAGCTTGCCTCAGACGGAGAGCCATCAGAACGGTGAGTTCATTCCCAGCTTGGTTTCAAACTGAAGCTTCTGTCTCTTCTGGTAGCGAACCCGCACCCTGAAATGGACAAACCAGAGCTTGTGATCAAGACAAGGAAACAATCTGCTCAACGTTTTCCAGCTTCATGACACATTGGGGGGGGGGGGGAAGTGTTTGAGTCCACAAAACACATTGGGAGTTTCAGGGGTAAACAGCACTGCAGCTAAATCCAATACATTTTAAGAAGTGGTCGACATCTACTTCAATTGTATTGGATTTGGCTGCAACGCTGTTTACCCCTGAAACTCCAGAAGTGTTTTGTGGACTCAAACAATTCTTCCACCCCTCCATCAGCAGAGTGGTGAGTAGATGATGAGTGTATTGTTATTTTTGGGTGAACTATCCCTTTAAATAATCCTCAGTAGTCCACCTCATCACATCTTTTTTATTTCTGCTATCTGTTTGTGCTTTCCTTTCTCATAGATTCTAGCTACTTACACTATTTCTATTCTTCACCTCATTTCTCTTAAAGTCATGAAACAAGCTACAGGTAGAGGTCTCTCAATGAATGACGATATTACAACTGTTCTCCTGCTGGGTTTAGCTTCATACCGTATCTCGTGTAGCTTCACCACTTCGTTGACCACCACCACTAGCAGCGGTGACAGAGACACCAGCACCCAGGCTAGCAGCGGTATGTCACTCAGGTTAAAGGTCAGGGAGCTGCTCCGGTCGCGCCACAGCTGGTAATCCACCGTGGCCTGAACAAGCTGGCTGAGCAGACTGGAGGAGAGAAGAGAGCGAGGGTTAACAATTCAATGCGCGACAGTTTGATTTGTATTGATCTCTGTTTGGTGCATTTCATTAAAGGGAATCCTGCAACTTCATGTAGAAACTCAATTAACTCTATAAATCTGTAGAGCATACATATGATGTAATAACTTACACCACAGGTACAGTGAGACACCACCAGGTGTTGCTGAACGGACTCTTTTTCCACAGAGGCTGGGAGCGGTGGACGTAGCTGAGGGAGATCACCGCTGGAAAATGAGATAAACATCAACAAACAGGAGAAAGTGAGATATAAATACTACATTTAATTACACGTATAAACTTGGTGACCTCGGGATGGTGAAGCGAAGTGCATGTGTTTTCCTACCTACTGCTACAATGAGGATTCAACTATATTTTGTAACACCAATCAGATAATCCTCTCTGTGACACTGCCATATCTTTATGATTGAACCAATCAGAGAGTCCTGTGCAAGTGTGACACGGCAGTCCTGTGTAATGTACATCTCTGAGAGTCTCCACCAGGGAGTGACAGGGACTGTGGATTTCTCCAAACCGCCCCTGAATGCCACATTTGTGCTGTGTTCTCTCTGATATAACAGTTGTGTTATTACTATTAGATTAAGTTAAAATAAATATTATAAACTTCAGGGGGTAGAAATGGTTCTCTTCTAACCAGAGGGTCAGTGGTTCAATCCAAATGTCCTTGGGCAAGACACTGAACTCTAAATTGCCCCTGACAGCTATGCTGTTCTCATAGAAAAAGTGCTCAAAGTATGAATGTGTGTGTGAATGGGTGAATGGCAAAGAACAACTGTACTGTAAAGCACTTTGAGACGTCATCAATACTAGAAAAGCTCTATATAAATACAGACCAGAATGGATGAGTTATTTGCCAGAGGTTTAAGAAAATCTGATGGAGAACTTTGCCACTGTGGAAGTAACCACTGATAATTAAGATTGGGGGTAAATGAGATGTCACTGTGCTGGGACTTAAAATGTTCAGCTTATATATGTTTGAGGAGAAAAGGAAATGCACACACAGGTGATATTCTTGTTCGTTCACATTTCCTTTCAATACCAGTAATAATAAAATGTAGACGTTATAATATACATTTTCATACCATGGTATACCATGAAATCAATATAATGTTGTCACGCTACTCTTATGAACCTAGAAGTAAATGTTTGATACTGTTGAAGAATTGGAGACAAAAACTAAATCCACAATAGACCTAATAATAATGAAAAGGCATTAGCAGGGTTGACCTTAATTCAACCAGTACAATAGTGAGTGTTCCTACCTGTGTGTAAGACGAGGAACCCTGCCATGACCTTCTGAGTGAGCAGCAGGCTGTTTGACAGCTCACTGAACCAATGAGGAGCCTCGTCTGAAGAGCTGCAGTCATAAAGAAGACAACAGTTCAATCCATTGACTCTTTTTCTCAAGTATCTGTTCTCCAACACGTGACTTTCAGTGAGCAGCTCACTAACAGTCTATAACACTTAGCACCATTCTGAATAGAGCTGTAACAAATGAATGGAGCTTTTGGTGCACTTGGAGATAAAGCTTCTCTTACCTGGCTGTGAATATGTGAAGGCACTTGACAGTGTGGTTTTCAACTGAGGTGAAGTTGCTGCTTCTGAGGCAAACCTCCTGCAGGGTAAACCCAAAGGCCACCAGGTAGGAGCACACTGTCAGACCAAACTTCAACAGGAAACAGCCAAGGAAGTAGTTCTGGGTCTGTTTAAAGATGAAAACACGATGAGAGTCTGACAAGTCAATCATTTATATTTTGAGACACAATGTAAAAAGCCTCTCTTAGTAGTAGTACAAGGTGAAAATGAAAAATCTCAATACTCAATGGAACAGAGTATTGAATTTCAATTCAATACTCTGTTCTTATTGAATTCTTATTGAGTATTGAATTTCAATTCAATACTCTGTTCTTAGTCTATTATTAGTATGGGGCTAAATCCTGATATACATTTTGTAAACTTCACTAATTAAGGTCAAGACCTTACAATACTATAGAGAGAGGAGAGGAGAAAGAGAGGGAGAGAGGAGACAGAGCAGTTGTCTAAATGTTGTATTTAAGCCAAGTCAGACAGATTTTTCAGATTTAGTACAGAGCCATAGAAATGTAAAAGTGTACAACAGATTTGTGGATTGATGTAGAAAATAAAGAGAGCATTTAATTGAAAAGTTAAAGGAAAGAAAAAGCACCTAGTCATTTATTTAGTCTAAGCTGGAGTTACCACAAAGAGCAGAAAGGTTTGTTGTCTGTGGAATTTAACGTTACTGCTATGAGGAAAGTGTTTTTCCACTTTCACGTTACAGTATGATTACATTAACATATTGGTTTATAGTATATGAATATGTTTCCAGATTTAGCAGTAATAATCCAGTAACTTAGGATTCATAAATACGCTAGGTTTAAAAAAATGTCAGAGGTGGGATCACACCTTTCTTGGAATGGCGTCTAGGTTCTTCCCTGTGGCAACTGCCATGACGGAAAAGTCTGGAGGTTTCCCCAGAAGTGAAACACTGTCAACACAACACAAATGAACCATGACGAATCATTATTATGAGATTCTACACAAAACAGTTAAATTGTTAACAGAGTGTTTGTGGGAGTGCGGGCAAGTCTCTCTATAGTTATGAGGGCCAATTTTGGTTCAATACCATCATGGTGAAGACATTTGACCGCTTGAGGGCATTTTGGCTGGGCCTCACAAATTAAATGGGCTGTGTGAGGGTCAAGACTTGGTTTTAGGGTGAGCGTTAGGGTTAGAATTAGGTTTAGGTCAGTGTTAGGGTTAGGGTAAGGGTTAGGCATTTAGTTGTGATGGTTAAGGTTAGGGTAAGGGGCTAGGAAATGCATTATGTCAATGAGTGTCCTCACAACAGTAGAGAGACGTGCATGTGTGTTAGGGTTAGGGTTAATGTGTGTGTTTGTGTACCTTAGAAGTGGGCAGCTGAAGCAGGACAGCCAGAGGATGTCAGTGGTGTTCAGTGGAGGGGGAAGCTGAGCCAGACAAGCTAGGAACTACAGACAAACACCAGATATACAACATCTGTTAATTTGATATCATGTCATTTCATTTACACAAATCTGCCTCAATACTGTCAATTATAACAGTTGGAATTCTGAAAGTTTGATGGATTTCATTATTATTGACTGAATTGGAGAATATCGATCTTATATGGAGGAAAGTCAGTCAAGGTTACTGGTCCTGTTTTTGTCAGAGAGGTGTTTGCTCTATTGTTCTGAAATAGTCCTTCTTTATTTGATTCAATTTGTGTCCGTACACCACCATCTTATTTGAGGGATTAAATAAAGTTTACAGTACAGCACAGTGTAAAGATCCTTATGTTCTGTGTTTGTGACGCATTCTCTCTCACCTGCAGGATGACCAGACTGAGCTGGCACTGGAGCAGGAAAAGGAAGCATTTGCGGATGCCATAGGTTGTGTGGCGTGCCTGGAAATTTCACACAAAGGGAAAATCATGATTAAAGTAAAGTTTCTCTTTGACTCATTTATACTGGGGTCATATAATACAATATAGAGTTGTGTGTTAATGGTCACTGTGTCAGATAAGGATATTGCTGTGTCGTGGCAGAGAAACAGGAGAGACTACATGTTGCTCCCAAGCCAATCAAGCTGTTTCTTACATTGTGAATGATGACACCAGAAAGGAAGCACTTGTGACAGACTTCCAGGGACACTTATGTAAACAAACATGGCATCTGAAGGGTTGTGTGTTTGGAAATTAAAACCTTTCCTCAGGTCCACACTTCCATCTTGTGACACCAGAGAAAATTCCTCTTTTGCTTCGACATATCTTCATTTGTGTGTGGATTCATCTCTTCAGGCAGAGCACTGTCAGCTGTGCTTGTATTGACCAACATCACAAATGTAAAGTCGTGGAAGGTGAAACATGCAAGAGTTTCTTTCAGGATGTCAGTTGCCATCCATTTGATGAGATTACATGTTATAAAATGATTGATTGTCATCCGTGATACCCACTGATTATTTCTGAACCAGCCCACTGCCATACGTCTTCCTAGTTCAAGGGCTGTCCTCGGGCTAACATCAAGTCGTCTGACCCCAGTATTAGTGAATGACTGCATGTGTGTGTCTGACCTGCTCTATGAGCTTGATCATGCTGACGCTCTCTCCTTGGTGGAAGGTGACGGAGCAGCCCAGAGTGTTGAGCTTTCCAGAGAGCCTCAGAGGAGACAGACCTTCAACTTCTCCATTGAACCCTCCTCCGGTGGCATAGCCAAAGGTTTCCCATGAACATTGAGAGGGGTACAGAGGGTCCAGAGCGATGCTGTGGAGATACACGGGTGAAAAGTCACACATGGGCCAATCAGGACCAAAATTTATGTGAACTAGTTTGTGATTATTCATTGTACCATAATCTAACGATCAGTATTAGTATCCTCTATGCACGTCTGTAAAGTGTCCTTCCACCCAAATTACATTAAACCATATTCTCATATAGCTTTAGTCAAATCAGTACAATAGATGTGGATGAACTTTTTATTTCTACCGCAAAAATAGTCTGGGAAACTAACTGTACTTTACTTCATGTTGCTTTCTGAACTTGTATTATTTCGATATCCATTGTATTAGAATGGAGGTAGCAGTCTCAGGAACAAATAAGATACAAATCTTTGCACAACTAAATAGTAATAAAGGTACCAGAGATCAACCTCCTTTCCATTATTTGCATTTCCAATGCGACATTTCATCTGTATTCCACAAATTGTAAGGAATGTAGGAGTTTTAATCGTGATTTTCAGATTTCTGATAATATAAATACAACTTCTGAGTATTCAAAACTGTGGTTCAAATTGTGAAAATAATTACAATCAACTATTAAAATTACAAACAAACACTGGTCAAGCCCCACAGTAGCATCAGTTGACTAATGGGAGGGATGTACTATGTTAATGTGTGTATACCTGAGATTACTCTGTAAGAAGAGACAGCTGTTGCGGAAATTGCCAGCGCTTCCCAGACAACATGTAACCTCCCTGTTTTCCTGCATGATCTTCATCATCTCACACATGGCTGTGAAGAAAACACCAGTGTAAGTGTATTTATAACTGTAAGTCAACCATTGAGTGGATCTAGAATACAGACACAGGTCATCAACTCTTTTCTTGAATTAATCCTCATTGTAATGTCTCAATCTTACTACGTAAAGAGCCTTGAGATAATGAACGTTGTGATTTGGTGCCATACAAATAAAACTGAATTTAACTATTTACCCTGGGTTAAAGCCATGTGGCTCACTCAGTAGATCAGACATCATTACCTCTGTATCTTTTTAAACTAAACAGTCACATTTGAGACATTTTCTTATCCTACCAATACGCAATACTTGTTTTTTATTTATTTAATTATCATTAAAAAGGTAATATGTATATATACATAATCCTTTTCAGGGACAACCTGTTTGGTGTCTGTCATTATCGGTTATCCCTATCACACTGATGTAGGTTTAACTGTTTGTTTGCTTTTCTTATAAGTCTGGGTTTAATTAGTTATTAATTATCAAATGTATTTATGAATAATAATTATTTACAATAAAAACTGTCTTTGACTTTTTGAAAGCAAATTATCTTATAAGGCTGAGTCTGCTTTTATTCTGACATGTATTCAAGTCAATTTCCATGTCAAGAAAATGTTTAGAAATGGATTTACAATTAACAAAACTATATATCAATGGAAAGCTCAATGCACCCTGCAAATTACAATGGTATCCTGATGGTAAGAGAATGCATATTCAAAAGAAAGTGGTAGTACACATAATGAGGATGAAACACAAACACATCAGGGATACTCACTCTCAGGGGTGCAGTCAGTGAAGAGTGGCACCAAAAGAGGCACATTATCGATGTTCTTCAAATGTGGACGGACCTGGTGGATACCACGAGGTAGCTTGGCCTGACAAAGAGCAGGGATACAAAAGAGGAACAGTCAAATAAGACCCCAGCCTTTCAGTTGTTTTCCTCCGCCAACCAGACAAGCTATAGTTTAAATCTTTGTTCAGACTTATAATATTTGTAATGAAGACTTTGAAGGAATCCAATAAAAACTATAATTTTTTTTTGTGTAAATCAGTTTATGAGCATTTGCGCCAAATTTGAAGATATTCTGTCAAGGTGTTGCGAGATAATGTGTTCACGAGAGTGGGATGTACGTACGGACCTAAGGACATTAGAATGTGGAGGTAAGGCACAGTATGTGTGGTGATGAAGTGAGAATAGACAGAAGAGACATGCACGGACTATTAGCGCTACAGTTGTCAAAATACCCTTTAAAAACAAACAAAGACAGGGTGTTTGTGCAAACTCTGGTAGGTAAATTTAGCACGTCTACGTATGTCTCGCTCTTATGAGAGAGAGTGTGTGTGCGTGCGTAAGCACATGAATAGTTCACATAGTTCCTATGCATGAAATCACCATCCCAAGTGCATACAACTAATTAACAATAAATTGTTAAATTGTTTGTATTATATATAGAGCTAGACTAGTTTTGATGACCACTCAATGCGCTTTACATTACAGTTTAGCATTCACCCATTCATTCATACAGTGAATCTATTAGCAGCACTATTTGTTCTATGAGGGGCAATTCTGGGTTCAGCATCTTGCCCAAGGACACTTCGGCATGCAGATGGGGAATACTGGGGATTGAACTGCCGACCTTCTGTTTGGAGGACGAACGCTCTACCACTCAGCCACAGCCGCCCCAATACAATAAAGGAAAATGCACAGACAGCAAAAATAATGACTAACATTTAAATATTTCTAGACAACTGAGCTGTGGTCAACTTTGTATAACTTATGTGATCACAAGCTCTGTCAGTCAGATTTGTATTTGTGTATGTTTCTTTCATTGTTAACTTTTTGAGCTCATGGCTCTTCCTGCTAGTTTTAGCTTCAAATATTTAGCTGACATGTTATCAACTGATGCTATAAAGAAAACTGTCTATCAGTCTATATAAAAGGCTGACAAGATAAACAGATACTGATACTTTTTTCCACTGTAGGGAGATGTGAGCAGTAGCTCAATTGGTTTAAATAAACATATTGTTACTCTGTTGCAGTCCTCCAGGAAGCTGGGCACATCACTGTCTGTGGGCTGGAAACTGGCGAGGTCAGAGTGGCCTTCCTCCTCTGGCAACAACGGACCCTCTGCTTCATCTCGAGAATCTGTGAAACATATGAAGCGAGTTCTTTAAAGTAGAAAAGTCAGGAATTGCATCCAGACAGTAACTGTATGAAGATGATTAATACTGTCACTGTGTGAAAACACAGGTTTGCTACCTTGGTTCAGGTCTTCATGTAGGGAGCCATGAATGGGGCTGGATGGAGCTCCGTCACAAGGACTTTCTCCGTTTGGAGTCAGAGAGATGTGACAGTTCCAGCCTGTCTCTAAACCCATCTTCTCAGCAAACACCTGCATGGACAGAAAAGCAGCCACATATATATACACCCTCTTATGCACAGCATGTATACTGACACTTCTCTACTGTGTACTGATCTTGACACTAGGTAGATTTTCCACAGCATTCTGCATAAATATTAGATGCATTTTATTACAAATGAACACAAACCATATACTATTCATTTACCATTATTTTATTTTTATCTCTGGAATTATTTGTTGTAAAAAAACTGAAGCGGCTACAACAAAGAATTTTTTTTAATTTCTCACAAAAAAAAAAAAAATGGTCCCACTCTGTTCGAGCCTCGATCTCATCTGCAGGTTTTAAGGCACTTAAAAGTAAGATTAATACTAAGCCCTTCCAAAGTGCAGATTTTCAAAAATGGTGGGTTCTGTGTATGCATGTAAAATGGAGAGTTTGGGAAATGATGATGTCACATTTAACATTGTGCATGCACGATATATCGAAAATGTATCGTTATCACATATCGCATGTTTTCCTAATATCATGAAGCCCCAGTGTATACCCACTGGTGTTTTGTGTAATGAGCATGCAGCAGAAACAACAGCAAGGTGGCTATACACCAGTTGCTCTATGTTTGGTTAGCACTAAAAGGTCTAATAACACGTTTGCAGCTATATTTAACATTACTGCGTCACATTATCGACTTTTACGAGTATCTGCATCACCCAATATATAAGCAAAGATATAAGTAAAATTATTAGCTAGCTAGTATTGTTCTAGTTGTTTTGGTTACTACCGCCAAAGGAAAATAAGCTCACAATGCATGCTTACAGTATTATTCTCTAGTATTTAATGGAACGAAGATGCAGACTTTATCACCACCTACGAGCCCAGCATGCTTATTTGAGTGTCGAATTTGTCTTTTTGTCTGGACAAAATTATTTTGTACAACAAAATGTGTGGACAGATATTTGTTTAGTTTTTTTAATAGAGGGGTAAACCATATCAGTATATACTCTGCAGTTGTGTAGACAAGGCCTAATAAGACAAATGCATTAACTAAATACTATCATAGACATAAACTAGATACTACAAAATATTGAGCATGTGTGTGTTCACCTTGCTGCGGAGCTCATCCTCCATTGAAAAGTAAACAAAGCGGATGCAAGCAGTGACCAAGGCATCAATAAGCCGAACTGTATCCAGCCTCGCCTGGAACTGAGACGACACCATTCCCATGAAGATCTGGCCACTCAGGGCCTGAACACAGTCCTCACGCTCAACCCCCTCACCGATACCCTCTGCAGACAAGATGAGCACAGATGGAAAAAAAGAAAGAGAGAAATAATTAGAGATTTATATTATCATCTCAACCATCCTTCCCTCTGTCACTGACTCGTACCATCTGAGCTCCAGCTGTTCCTGTAGGAGTTCTGTTTGATTG
The DNA here is from genome assembly GCF_947347685.1 of Pleuronectes platessa. Taxonomy (NCBI): domain Eukaryota; kingdom Metazoa; phylum Chordata; class Actinopteri; order Pleuronectiformes; family Pleuronectidae; genus Pleuronectes; species Pleuronectes platessa. Next base: position 17,912,930 of record NC_070646.1, on the reverse strand, counting down.
GGGTAGTGGAGGGCAGTTCCACTCCAGAGAAGAGGCAAGGCCCGGGGGCCAGCTCTACACATTTCCCACTCAGTTCACTTGACAATGACACTTGCATGGGTTTGTAGGCAAAGGCTGAGCAGTAACCTGACAAACAGGCACGTTGGTAGAAGTCCAGAACCTTCTTTCTGTGACACAAATAACACAGTTTCAATTATGATATTAGTCATACACTCAGCTGGCAGTTAGTTGGATATAAACTAGCACAATCCAACCCAACAATTCTATCATAAATCCTACCTTCAAGAAGTTTATATTCATTTTCTTTTGATGAATCCATTTCAGAAAGATTCTCCTTCAACTTTATTGTATTGTCATTTTGGAGGATGTAGTTTGTGGTGCTATTGTGTTGTGCTGAACATCCATTACCACTGGAAGTTATGTTGTTTGTCTACATTTGTTTTTTTAGTTAGCAGTGTTACACAAAATGGGGTCACAGAAGAACCCATTACATCTGCTCATATTGGTGCAGATCCAGGAGTTCTAACCTTCGAGGGGGTAGGACTTATCACAAGACTGTTGTATTAGATAAGTGCAAATAAGCAATGGTTGACACTGGCTCCTAAATGGTGGAATGAGCTCCCCATCGACATCCTGGACATCAGAAAGTTTACACATCTTCCGCCGAAAACTAAAAACACACCTCTTCCGACTATACCTTGAATAAAAAGGAAAAAAAATCTTATATATACTAACAACTTTTTGAAACTAACACTTTAGTAGCACTTAAATGGCACTTACTTATAGCACTTTGTTATTTTGCTTTATTTTTAAAGGAACTGTACTTTCTTGATTCTTGTTGTTCTTGGTTTGTACCCTTGGGGTTGAATGCACTTATTGTAAGTCGCTTTGGATAAAAGCGTCATCTAAATGAAATGTAATAATGTAATGTAATGTAATCCCATATGAGTGATGAGAGACTGCACCTGTCTGAACCTGATAAAGGATAGATATCAGTTCCATCCCAGAAGTCAGTGCAGGCCTCCAAGATGAGGTCAGCTGAGCCATGTGACAGCATCTGGACATTATCTACAACAGAGACCTCAACAACATTAGCATAAGGCATCAAGATAAAAAGAAAGAATAGTTATCCATTTTCCATAAAAACATCTGAGCAGTAGAATAACATGGGCAGACAGAAGTGTATGTGGACTCACGGGAGGAGGAGTCTCGTACGAACAGGGAGATGAGGTGCGACATGGGAGGCTGGCGTTTGGTGAAGTAATGAAGGTGGCGGGAGGTAAACTCTTTGGTTTTCTCTCCAGTTGGCAGCTGGTACAGAGCCAAGTGGTTCTCCTGCTTGAACAGCTCCCTCGCACCAGGAGTGAAGCCTGACACACAATAATGCAAAAAGACAAGGGTAATGAGTTACTGTAAAACAGACTTTATGACACTGATGATCTTTCACATCAGTTCAGAGCCTTTAAGTGTAACTGAAATCACAATTAGTAATTTATTCTCACAATCAAAAATACTGCACATGTTTTATGGGGATTATATCAATACATAAATGATTAAAAAGCTTCTATTTCAGAGAAGGTCCTTTACACATGTGTGTGCCTTTTTCTAAACCTACATGTCAGTGTCAGTGGAGCATTTTCAGGTCGCGTCAAAAGAGTGTGCATAGTGTGCCCACAGGCTAAAACAACAACACCACACCTCAAAGCTGTAATCAGCTCAAGAGATTTACTCTCACATGCTTAAAACTCTTTTATTTGGCCTCTCTAATGCTCAGCATTTGGAAAGCTCCCCCCAGAACTTCCGAAATATATTACAGTATCCTGAAGAAAATGAGTGTTACTGCTGTGGCTGCTGCTCACAGTCACTACTGATGAGAAATTAAATGAGCTGAACAAATCTAGCTATAAATATATAGTAGAAGAAAAGTGAGGACATTTTACTGAAATTAGAGCGTTATAATTCACCATTGGTTGGTTGAGAACACATTTCAGTTTTGTTAAGCACTTCCCTCTGGAGCGCCTGTATAGAAGGTTTAATCTCTTTTGGTTGTCTAGTGCTTGAGGTATGGATGATTTTATACACTCTTCCACAGGTCCACATCTCTTCATCTGAAAAATTTCAGTTGGACTTGCCCTGTCGGTCTAGTGAAGAAATGTTCAGCTTCCATGTGACTTTTTCAAATTCTAGTTCTCTCGCAGTAAATACATTTTTCCCGAAACAATAGTAGATTCATTCACCGACCATCAACAGTGATCTGCGTGATCACTGTGTTTTCATATGACCTAACAACAATCAGTACTACAGGGCAAACCAGGTCATGGGATGAGAAGGTTTCTCTAAACCAACTAGATGTAGAAAGAACAGACACCATCACCACCTCACCTATAAGCCTGGAGAGTTCACAGAGCCCCCAGGGTACGTAGACTGGCAGCACGGTGCCATGGCTCTCCTGCAGAGCCAGGTTTGACAGGTGGTCAGAGAAGCGGCAGAGCTGCTGGGTGACGCTGACGTTGCAGAGGTTCAGCATAATGTTGAGGCCCAGCGGCTTGAGGGAGGGGAGGTGGCACTGCCAGGAGAGGTCATCGAACTGGATGCTGGCTGGGTTCTGCTGGTCCTGCGATAGGCTCAGCATCTCCAGGTGGTAGTCGCACACAAAGTCTTCTGCCTCTGTCTCCGGGCAGCCCATTGCGAAGTCCTGGAGAAAAAAGGAATCGAAATGAGAAGATAAGCATGTTTACAATGCAGTGAATTGACTGATTCATAACTCTTTTCCTACATTCACAACCACTTGTACAAATTCATGTCCATTTTTTTTTTACCAGGGCCTGGTCGTCCACGCCTCCCTCAGTGTCATGGCTGAAGCTAACATTGGATCCAGAGTGGTGTTTGGTTCGGCTGTGTGCGGGCTGGCAGTTACGCCGAAGCCGGAGAGTTTCGGATGAGCAAATAGTGTCATGTGAGGTCTCGATCAGCTCCAGCCCCTCCCCAACCTGAGTGGAGGACTCTGCAGGAAGACAGAGCAGGGCCTGCACCTCCCCAACCTGCACATCAATGACAACAGGTCAGGGGTAGATACAAAACCGTACATTATCATGGAATGAATTCAAAACTTCTGCTTTGCATTTCTCAAATTATCAGTACCAACCTCTAGAGTTAGGTTGCTGGTGACGTTGAAAACATAAACGCACACACTCACCTCATCCCTGTCATCCTCCGTCTCCCCTCGGCAGTAGGAGTTGACAGACAGGTCGTCTCTGAGATCGTCCTGGCTGTTGTGAGGCGGTTCAACGCGTCCGCTGAAGAACAGCACAGTCTCTGGACTGGGATTAGGCCAGGACAGGATACCCTGTTTGTCCACACAACACAGCACCTACACATGCACACAAACCATTTACAACTTAAACACATACTGAACACTCACCAACAAGTCTTCAATGCGGTTTCTATATACATGGGTATAATTAGGGTAGTTTATTATGTAAACATTGGAGAGACTCAACAGAAGGAAACCCAAATGACTACAAAGAAACACGTAAGATCATGTAAAAGATTAATAACTGTGTTGAAGTCCAAACTGTTTTTAAATTGCTAACAGCAGTTCATGTTTGCAATGTAACCATAACTGTGCAGATACAGATTATTGGATTACTTTAGATGCGGAATTTCTAAGTTGAAGTTCAAAACAGACATTAGAGACAATGTCGTCAGCAACTGCAAATAACTGAATCATAAAAATATGTTTAATTAGTAGAGTGATGTCTAATTACAAACTGTATCATCATTTTACACTGTCAGACTTACTATAACTTGCCAGCAGGTGTCAATAGAACCCTAAAGGACAATTATGTGGCTGTCATTAATATGCATCATGGCACTTCTGAATATTAGGATAATATCATATTTACCCCATATTTATTTTATAACTTTTTACTTTACACTTGACTTAGAAAGCTGTTTCCCATGAATAACTAGTTTGAAAACAAACCCTGGCAGGACCTTACAAACAAAGAATTCCGTATTTTTTTATTGGATATCTATGAGCAGACTGAATAAGCTTATTTTGACTAATATACTATCAATAGATCAACAATAGATTAAAAATTGTAATATTGGTCAGCTCAGATGTATATGCTCCACTTCAACCCTGTAATACTCACAGTGACAGATCCCAGAGTGTGTAAGAGGCTGGAAGTGAAGCACAGTGTCTGAGACTCTCCCTTTAGGACGCCGACCAGGTGTCTCCACACACAACGCAGTATCTCCTGCATGAATAGGCGTGCACACGCACACACACACGCACACACACACACACACACACACATACATACATACATACAATAAGTTAGAGGACTGACTTCCACCACACAATAAAAACAGGATGTATATTAGTCAACAAATAAATATATAAAAATCACAATGCTACCAGCAATAAAATGGATAGATGACTTGATCTGCTTTGTGATTGGACAACATCCTAATGAAAGAGAAGATACAGAGCTACAGTGCTAGTGGCACAAGGTGAGAGGAGAAGCCTAGAACAAGGTGCAGCATTTTTGTGAGTGATCCAAATCATCCATGCAGATTTTGATTATTTTTGGATGAAATCCATAATGAGTTTTCAGCAGGGAAACAAACAATCACAACTTGCATTGGGAAACACTCTTTAACACAACTCCCTTCCTTGCCCTCTCTCTTCAGGTATCATCCACAATTGACTTCCTTGACTTGTTGCTGCCAAGGTCAAAACTAGTTATTACGTTTTAGGGGCAATTACTTTTTCATGTGTTACAAAAAAGATTTAGTATACAATGTTTCGTGTTAAGGAAAGTGAAATTATCTAATTTATCCAACACAAACTTCAACAGGCCCAGAAAACAGCAGAGAGAATTCAAACCTCCTGTCTACGAGACAAATATCTCTTTCATCAGCTGAAATAAGATTTCCAGCTGAGCAGGCCTGATTCCAGACTGTTGCTCCTCAACGACTGCTGCATCACATTGTTGGGAAGCTGTGAGTGGAGTAAGCACCAAACCCCTTTTTTGGATCCAACTCAAAAGAGACCAGCTCTTATCATCTCCACCAAGAAGGCTAAACTTGACTTCTGTAGTTTACGAGAAAAGTCACAAGTGTACAGTAGCAACCATGCACATATATTAGAAAACATCCAATTTGAATTGTCTGCAAGGGTTTTGTGCATTTTAATTGGTCACAGGGTTGACACACTGCTCTGTCTGCAAGGGTAATGTTTATGCTGTTTTCCCTGTTGTTTACATTTTTTATTAAGTGCATGCAAGTTGCTGTACCCATCCTGAAACATAATGAATTCTGTGATGGGCTACCAGACAGATCGGCCTGCAGAGTTCATATTTTAAACACGTACAGACAAAAAAATCTGTTCAAAGCCAAAGCACCCAAAATACTTGCCCCTCAGCCAGAAGCCTATATATCAAGGAAAGAACACAAAGAACACAATTCCAAGCACAGGCCCATATTGGGGCTCATTATCAGTCATGCAGTGTAGGCAGACAGGCAGAGGTGAAAGCTCATGGACAAATTCATGAGAAAGTATCTCAGCATAATCTCTTCTTTTTATTTGACAATGGCTATGAGGTCATTTGGAGCAATGCCAAAGCCAGACAAAAAAACACTGATGGTTTCAGATCGGTGGTAATATAATGAGGACTGTTGATTCATTTTGTGTTTCTTTGAGACCGACAGCCCAGCAACCAGGGAGGGCAATGGCAGGATTTGGAAATAAACTGTGAGAGGTGGAGGAGACGGATGTTGTATCCATGAGATGTGAAAATGATCATAAAAAGGCAGGATTGATTATCAAAAAAAGAGCAGAGGAGATAACACAAAAAGCAAAGTTAGGTGCTCATACTAGGTAAAAAGAGCTAGTGAAGACATGGAAAATCATAGAGGTGAACTGACTTAGGAGATGTTCATTAAGAAATGGCATGGAAATTGAAGATGTGATTGAAGATTCAGGTTGAGGAGGGTGGAAGTAGGAGGGTAATGACTGCTGTGTACTGGTTTACATAAACTGCTTTCAGACATGCACTGAAGGCCGGACATTTTCCTGGAATTTCCCGGAGGGGCTGTATGTAAGAACGCAAACGTCAAAGTCAATCGCTATGTTCATTATCCAAAAATGTAAGAATACAAATATCTGCCGTTCAGGTAGAAGGCCTCAATATTCAAGACCTTTTGGCAATTAAGGCAAACAATGGCGTCAATGTGCTGTAAAAAACAAAACACTGAGCCTTCCACAGTGAGATCTATACATCATGCCCTATCTCCTGGGTGCTCTACCCAGGCACCATCACACACCCAAATATCCGGAAAATGTTTCCTTTCGTCTCTTCTGACCCAAAAATCTCCTGCTGCGCTCTACATATGTTAAACTGTCCGGACCCCATTTTCCACAGTTCATGTCTGAAAACAGCTTTAGAGGGAGTTGCAAAGGGCGTGGGCATCGAGCGATTCGAAGACAGGTGGGATCGAGTGGAGCAGGGAGCCAAGCAAGTGGAGGAGGGTAGGGAAGGAGTGAGATAGTGAGAGGTTATACCTGGGAGGAAACCACTTCGGTGTAGCTGCTTAGAGTATCCTCAGAGAACTTAGCAAGCTGGGGCAAGAGAAGAGTCTAGTTAAAACACAGAGCCCTCGCTGTGCCTCCTCTCTCTGTGTGTGTGTGTGTGTGTGTGTGTGTGTGTGTGTGTGTGTGTGTGTGTGTGTGTGTGTGTGTGTGTGTGTGTGTGTGTAAGGGTTAGACTGATTCAATTTTTTGGTATACAAGTAATCAGACGACAACTAAATTTGGCATTTGGCTCTGTATTCATGAGGGCTGTCAATAGCTGTGTTTCCAGCAACTAGAAAACTAGAGCCTTGTCTTTACTTTTGCAGATGTATTTTTAAAGCATAAATACACGATCAAGCACGTTTTGAGTTTCCTCCATGTTTATTCTTGCTTGATTTATGTAGTATAATCGTTGTTGTGTGCTATTTTTTTATGAATTGTTTATGCTTCGCTACTAGAGCGGCCATGGCATCAACCCAGCATGAGGTTTGGTTCGATGTGAGACTATCGAATGCTTTTCCTGATATCTCGGACTGAAGACAGAAGACAGAAATAAGAAATGCATAATTTCAACGTAAACAAATTCAGTGCTAGAAATTCAAAGGCTTTAAAATGTCATAATCTGATGAGACTGATTTACTTCGATATGCTCACAGCCACATTAGTGGTCTGACAGTCTCGGAATTGTAGGTAATTTTGTTACGGTTAGGTACCTTATGCATAGCACAATTTTCTTTATGGCCCAATTCCTGCGTGGTCTTTATATAAATGTAATCAATAAATAATTATATTATGTATATTATATATTCTATTATTGTTCAGCATATCGTATAGGTAGGACTACTGACTGTTGGTATGGACCTTGTCATTGGGATTTAAACCAAGGTATCAGTCTAAACCCTACTTGTGTGTGTGTGTGTGTGTGTGTGTGTGTGTGTGTGTGTGTGCGTGCGTGTGTGTAGATATCGGCTCATACTCACAAAACCCCATATTAGCATCTGAAGCTGTCTCTATTGCCAGTGCACATCACAATATGAGAATTTTGTGCATTTATGCGTTTATCACTCACCAGACCAGCTGGTGACAACCGGTTGAACTCTGCGAGGACCCTGGCCTCTCCGAAGGCGTTCACCAGCACCCACATGACAGGAAAGAGCAGCGGCAGGATGGGCAGAACACCCATCAACTGCAAAAATAATTAACACATTTAACACATCTATCATTTCATCGTTTTTAGTTAGGACCTCTTTACACTAAACTGTTTATAAATGCCTAATTCACATATTTGAATATGGTCTATTACAATATTATGAACAGTATATATATCCATAAATAATTGACCAGTTGACATAAGCCTTTTTTGTGATTCTGATTCAGGCTAGGTGACATGTTTGTACAATCTGCTTATGTGCAGCAAGAAAATTACTGTCAAAATTCTTCACACACTCAAGTCTCTGTTAAGTGTGAGTCTGTTGTTGTTAATGATTGTACCTGAAGCTGAAAGAAATTGTAGCAGGCCGGGGTGAGACTGGGTGTGTCACAAAAAAAGCGGACAGTGTTCACTAGCAGGAACGCCACCTGAAGGCACAGACCGTAAAAATACCAGTGAGGTTAAGGTGGCACACATTGCATCTGTGTTGTTTTCCGTAGAGAGCAAGTGATTACAAATACACTGTCACAAACTGATAATGTGTTAAATGCTCACCAGCACCACAGGAGAGACTATCTTGGTCATGACCGACTGTACTGTAAACCTCTCATTATCTAGAACCGTGATCGGCCGAGATAGCGCCAACTCCAAACTGTTCCTGTTGAAAACATAAAAAGAAAAAAATCGAAAAACAAACAAACAAATTCTCCAAATTTTTCTTTCTCCATCACAGAGAACTCAGAGAAGTTGTGTTTTTTCAGACTGTCAAAAGTACGACGGAGTATTAGAGCCACTGAAAGGGAAAAGAAAATCGGACATTTCGAAAATAGTGTTAATATTTAGAGAAAAATAGTCATAATTGTATGAGAGAATAAAACCATGATTTTAGACAAAGTGTTATGTTTGAAGGGAAATATCAGAAAATCAGTTGGTCACCTCCATTAAAATGACTAATTAAGAGCACAGTGTTAAATTATAATTGAGTATAAGTTTAGAAAATAACAATATGCTTATTTTTTGGGCTCGTCAGAACCACATTAATATAAGTGGGACTTTAAAAAGATTAGGCCAAAAAATGATCTATTCCGAAGAAAGAACCACACAGACTTAGTGGAAATGTTTGGTAGTGGTCAACTGCAAAGCTATCGCTGGTTACATCTGTGTGATATTCAAAGGTGTTTCATAGTTTGTCAAGAAATTATTGGTTTAAGATCTGGAGAGAATGGAACTGTCCTTGATGTTTATTTCCTAAATAAACAATTCTCTCTTTCTCGTAATATTGTTTTACGTTTTCTCATTAAATTATGAATATATTCTTAAAACTTATCACTTGTAATATTACAAAATTATTCTGTAAAATAAAATAGCTCTCAAGACCCCGACCCGACAGGACCTAGTTCCCTACCTGACTGTGTCCAGCACAGGAGTCCGGACCACTCTGAAGTGGCGGTGTTGCTGGGGGTTCTGGGGTCCTCTCTTCTCATTGGCCCGTGGGGAAGGAGGAGGGGAGAATGGGGGAAATAAATCTCCTGGCTCCAACACAATGTGCTCATCATCCTGAGGAGGGAAATGATCTAGCTTAGTTTCAAAGGAACAGTTTGACACTTCTGTATACTGTATAATCAAAGAAAACAAGAGTGTGCACATAGGTCCTATATGTGTATCTACTCACCTTAATGCCTCTGAGTGATACAAATGCTTCTTGACCAGGTCTGAGAGCGATGATGTCTCCTTCCACCAGCAGACTCACAGGCAGATTGACCAGCTGGGAGTCACGGTAGGTCCAGTGAAGGGACCACGAAGGAGATGAAGGTGTGTAGAGGTCAGGGTACAGTGACTGAGACCACCGCACATCCCCCTCACACCCTGACAGGTAGTCTGGAATACAGGGAAAGACAGTGAACAGGTCGTCAGAGGGAGGGGATAGGCAAGGAAAACCTGCATGAATACAGCAAGCATGTCACTTGATCCAACCATGACCTGATGCTAATTTTATTATTAACTTATATTTATTATTTCAAATTTCTTGTAGTGTAGGGATGCCCCTTTAAGTCTGGTCCTGAACAGTGATGGATTAAAAAACTGTTGAGCAAGGAGACTAAGGAATGAGAACAGCAGAGACCTTTGAAACTCAAATCTAAAATGTGGTTAACATTGTACTCGGAACAGTGACAATGATGCCTATTTCCTTAAGAGCAACAAGATTTACCAGTGAAGAAGACACAACAAGAAATCAAAAGACAGTAAGTCAATTTATATACCAGTTTTATATCATAGTAAAGCAGTTAAAAAATGTAATATGGGACAATATCCCATCTGTGGATACTGATGATTACCACTAATCTGTGTTTCCACTACTTTCATTGTCAATCCTGCCGATAATGAGTAACATATAGCTAGCTAGAGTAAGACAAAAATTACAGTAAACCAATATTTTCTTTTCAATTGCCATAATTTAACATTTACAGTGGTGACTCAACGCGCCTGACTCACCACTGAGCTGTGTAATAATGTCCTTGAGGCGCCGGACCATCTCACTGCACTTAAGCCTCTCCTGACGTCCGACCAGCAGCAGGTTCAGCACAAAGAGGAGTAGGAGGGCTGCAGCGTTCATCAGCTCTATACCAGAACTGTGGACGTCAAAAGCACAATGATACATTAACATGCGACAAATCAAGTAGAAAAAAAATGGAATTCACTCTTCAGTTAGTCCAGCACAATATGGAAATGACAACAGTGAATACATAACTTCTAAAGCAAACACGTTAGTCTGTATAACTGAAAGACATACACTACCGCTCAAAAGTTTGGGGTCACCCAGACAATTTCGTGTTTTCCATGAAAAGTCACACTTTTATCTATCAAATGAGTTGCTAAATGAATAGAAAATATAGTCAAGACATTGACAATGTTCTAAATAATTATTTTTATTTGAAATATTAATTTTGTTCTACAAACTTTGCTTTCGTCAAAGAATGCTCCATTTGCAGCAATTGCAGCATTGCAGACCTTTGGCATTCTAGCTATTAATTTGTTGAGGTAATCTGTAGAAATTTCACCCCATGCTTCCTGAAGCCCCTCCCACAATTTGGATTGGCTTGATGGGCACTTCTTGCATACCATACGGTCAAGCCGCTCCCACAACAGCTCAATGGGGTCGAGATCTGGTGACTGCGCGGGCCACTCCATTACAGACAGCTTACCAGCTGCCTGCCTCATCCCTAAATACTTATTGCATAATTTGGAGATGAGCTTTGGGTCATTGTCCTGTTGTAGGAGGAAATTGGCTCCAATCAAGCGCTGTCCACAGGGTATGGCATGGCGTTGCAAAATGGAGTGATAGCCTTCCTTATTTAAAATCCCTTTTACCTTTTACAAATCTCCCACTTTACCAGCACCAAAGCAGCACCAGACCATCAGATGAACTCCACCATGCTTGACAGATGGCGTCAGGACTCTTCCAGCATCTTTTCACCTGTTCTACATCTCACAAATGTTCTTCTGTTTGATCCAAACACCTCAAACTTTGTTTGTCCATAATACTTTTTTCCAATCTTCCTCTGTCCAATGTCTGTGTTCTTTTGCTCATATCAATCTTTTCTTTTTACTGGCCAGTCTCAGATATGGCTTTTTCTTTGCCACTCTGCCTAGAAGGCCAGCATCCCAGAGACACTGGCGTTTTGCGGGTACCATTTAAAGAAGCTGCCAGTTGAGGACCTGTGAGGCATCTATTTCTCAAACTAAAGACTCTAATATACTTGTCTTCTTGCTGAGTTGTGCACCGGGGCCTCCCACTTCTCTTTCTACTCTGGTTAGAGCCCTTTTGTGCTGTTCTCTGAAGGGAGTAGTTCACACCGTTTTTCAGTTTCTGAAATTTCTCGCATTGAATATCCTTCATTTCTAAGAACAAGAATAGAGTGGCGAGTTTCACATGAAAGTTCTGTTTTTCTGGCCATTTTGCATATTCGAACCCACAAATGTGATGCTCCATATACTCAACTAGCTCAAAGGAAGGCCAGTTTTATAGCTTCTCTTACCAGCTAAACAGTTTTCCGCTGTGCTAACATAACTGCACACAGGTTTTCAAGGGTTTTCTAATCATCCATTAGTCTTCTAAGGCGATTAGCAAACACAATGTACCATTAGAACACTGAAGTGATAGTTGCTGGAAATGGGCCTCTATGCACCTATGTATATATTTCTTTAAAAACCAGCCGTTTCCACCTAGAATAGTCATTTATCACATTAACAATGTATAAAGTGTATTTCTGATTAATTAAATGTTATCTTCATTGAAAAAAACAGTGCTTTTCTTAAAAAAATAAGGACATTTCTAAGTGACCCCAAACTTTTGAACGGTAGTGTACTTCAAAAGTGGATTGGGATATCTGGGATCTCAAATGAATTAGTTTGACTCGTATCAAACAGAAGTTGTTTTGTTTACAATAGTGACAGCATTTTAACTTTCACCCTGTAAAAAAGTTGTCCTCCGATGACACATCCTGGGACTGATCATATTCTTACTTTCTATGCTACCACTTAATTAGCATTCCATTGTATTTCTAAGCAGTTGACAGACAGTTTTATAAAACATTAAATCGTCACCACCACCCTAAGACCATCATTTATAACCATTGTGTACGCACAAAACGGGGTCATTAGGATAACTGAATTTTCATGAGGTGCTTTGCATGGACCATTTATGTGAGCGTGTAGAGGGCGGACTTCCAGGCAGATTCACGTAATCATGTTTTCAGGTGGACTATTATTTATTAAAGGTAAATTGCCTTCAGCTGTGCTTGTACACAGTTTTACAAATCTGAATCTTTTTTTTTTCGTACACCATTTTTGGCCTTTGTGCACATATCGACTTTTAGTATGAATCCCATGCACTCTTTTATAAATGACATAAACTCTATCTAAGAACATTGTCATAACATGTTTCCTATTTGGCTGCATTTTTCCAGCTGTAATTATGATGAGATTGCTCTTTATCACTACGAGCCCGTATTCGCAAACTAGACTGCTGTCTTGTCTTTACCAACTTTCCAAAACTGCTGATCTGTTCTTGACAGTTGCAATGATGTTTCTCAGCAATGACATTCCTTCTCCCTGATCATGACCTTACAGACTTACAGCCAAAAGGGACCACCCCGAGTTACATGTAATTCTACTATCTTATGTTATTTTAATTTGATCACAAAGAAAAATTTTATGCTGTCATGATTTTTTTTTGTATTTCTGAGTTGCTTTTTTTTTTTTTTTTTTACGATTTGCCTAACGAGTTTGAATTGCAGTGTAGAGTCCCCACCCCTAATTCACAGAATCAGACATATTCAAGAATATTACAGTTCAATCAAAGAGAAGTTACCTACCTGCCCTTTGGCTGGCTACCATAGCAACATATGAGTCCCAACACCACCATAAGAGTGAGGGCAGCTCCAGACCAATGAAGGCAGGAATGACGGTTGCCATGGTAAAGGAAGCTATTCACCCACTTTTCCTATGAAAACATGGCAAAAACAAGGCATTAGCTAAAGAATATGTATCTGTCATAAAATACATTAGAGATGGGTTGACGGTTAAATATATTTGAATTAGTTTTCGTGAATCTGCGTCTTGACAACTTCATTTGAGCTTTTGGAAAAACTGACAGATCTTGTGTGCGTATTTGTGTGTGTGCATGTGTGTAATGTATACCTGTGCAGAGTTTGGTCTGTGTGCAGTCCTCTGGTGCTGCTCCAGTAAGTTGCTGAGCTGGTCCCGGAGCTTCCCCAGAGCCTGGCCAGTCGACAGGCCAAAAGTAACAGCATCCTCCTCCTGCAACAACACATAAAACAACCCCTTCATAGACTGGTTGAGTCACAAGGTATAAAGAACCCTTCACTTTTGTTATATTTTGTTAATGTTGCAGCCTAATGCTCAATATTTTGTGAATGCTACCACCAAATCCTACATAATAGGCTATACCGTTCAATAAATGTCCATCCATCCATAAGGTACGTCTGCTTTTAAGTCCATGAAGGTTATGTTGGTTGGACCCATTTCAAGCTGACATTGGGCAATAGGGAGCGACACAGGGGTTTCAAGTCAATCAGAAGACTGACAAACATGTTTTAGTATTAACATGCCTCATGTCTTCTACATTTAAGCCTGATGTCCACACTAGTTCAAGCCCCTTATGAAAAGGCTGCTGGCCCTATTTTAGTTTGAAAACTCTGGGGTTGTGTTCTAGTGTGGATGGACATTAACTCCTACCTTTGACAACGACGCAAAGACATCCAAAATTTAATTCTGATTGGTTCTTGTCAGTCCGCCTCAACTACCAGCAGTGAGGGCAAAGCATTTTTCACAAATACTGTAAATGTCACCTCTCTGTCGGTCCAACCAAAGAAATAACTGCTCTTAATGCTTAAAATTGGTGTTCCTTGTTATTTTCTGAAAACCAAGCAATGAACTGCAGTGTAGACAATCTGCTTGCAGTTTACAGGAAAAGTGTAGATGAATGGGTAGGTGATATGCTTTTTCAGGTGTGTTACCATGGACAGACACTACCTCTGATATCGAGCTACAATAGAATTTTTTTAAGCTTATTAATATGGATGTAGTCACAAAGACAGCCAACCATTCACACCTACAGGGTATTCTAAGTCAGCATATCTGACCATGCTTTTAACCTAAACAAATATATTTTAATTATTATATTTTAACTTGCTCATCATCACGCCGAGGTAGCAATTTACTGGCAAGGAAGCCTCAGCAAATATAATTATCTTAAGCCTGGTGGTGTGATCAGAAAAGCCCAACCCCACACCTCACACTCAAAAACAGGCAGTCCCATCTTAAATGGAATGAAATAAAAAATATTTCTATTTAATTCTATAGAAAACAATTCATTTCTGAGCTCATTCCATAGTTGGTACAATAAAAGACCATGTGAACCGGATGTCATGATAGTGTATATTGTCATGTTGCAAAAAGGCTATTCAATTAAATTTTATTTGTATAGGGCCAAATCATAATATACATTATTTTAAGGCACTTTAAATTAAAGGTCAAGACATTACAATTTTTTATAGAGAAACCAAACAGTTCCCACAATGAGCAAGCACTATGGAGGGTATAGTCCTGGATATTGATTGTCATTGACAGAAGCCATAATGTTGAAAGTGCTGCATACCCCTATGCCAGATATGATAGAAAGCAACTCAACAGGGAAAGTCATGACAACAGCTCTCTTCTCTCTGTTGGCGAGGACGCCACCATCTTATCATACAAATGCAGATTTAATCAATGAATGTGACAGGGATTAAACAGAGGAAAAGAACAATGATAGAAAATCCTTTTTGGAGAGAGAACATATATAATGATAACAAAAACCTAATATATGTTTGACACCCCCGAGTGCAGGATGAGTCATAATGATGATGTAAAAAGGCTGAAATGTTAATTAAATTGGGCAAATCACAAGGTCTACAGGATTAAAACACTGAGTAAGTTTTTTTCCATGGTCCTTCAACTGCAGTTATCTGATTCATCATCAGTTCTATAAAGTATCAGAGCAAGTAACACTGATACAAATAGTAGCAGAATTGGAGCCAGCTGTCAAAATTGCTATCATTCAATTATGTTAATGAACAAATTGATTAATCGAGTGATTGTTTACATTGACCAATAATATAACAATAAACATAGACCATACTTATACTAAAGTGGTAGTGTCAAGAGGAAATTAATCAGTTTATAATAGAAAGGCAAACAGAGCCATTTCTGATGTTAATGGGAAAGTAACCTTTCCCACACTCCATGTCACTGTGAGGATATGTGTGTACAAAAGGCCCACACATACACACACAGAGAAATACACAAATATGAAACCACACACAAGGGATTCTGCTTCCAAGCGGTACATCCCACACAGCCAAGCTATAAATATCTTCTCATTTCCCCAGAGTAACAAAGCCTCAACAAAATCCTCCAGACATACGTCAATGCGCAGAGAGCAGGGAGCCTGAGCAGCCTGAGTAAAGCAGAGTAGGTCTACAACCTAGGAAGGTTCTATATTAACTGTGGAGGCTCACCAATTGATCACGCACTCGCTCACCCACACGGACAACAAACATTTGTTTACCCACTGAGGGAAATGTGTTCAGCGACCGACTGAACAGAAGCAAGCAAGAGACAACTTACACGACTCTTCCACAGACAGATCCCCTCTCTCATCTTCAACACGATGACGGCTGCTTCTTTCAAATCTGTAACACTCCAGCTGAGGTCACAGGGCGATGTGCAACCGCAGCTGTGCTACATGATGACAATTATTACACTGCAGTAACAAGTTCTCAACATGCGAGTGAACTAACTGGAGACTCTGCCTGCTGACATGCTGATGCTGCAAAACCTCACCCAGCCTTCCTCTGTGGCTGTGATGCAGAAAACACAAGAGCCCAGCGTCACCGCGCTGCTCACTGCCAGCTGGACTTTAATTCAAAAATGCCCCGTTTGGCCTGCTCTCTGGCATGGACCAGGTCTCGTTCAGTTCATTTCATCCGGGGTGCGGCGGGTATATAATAGAGTGAGGATGAGAAGCTCTTTTGATGTGAGGAGCCATGCCAACCAGGCCTGTTTAACCCTGTTGGCCTTTTCATTCTCTCCAGCTTAGCATATTTTTGCAACGATGGAGGCGTATACAGAGAAATGGTAGAGAGGACAGTACAGACAACAAGACTTACACTGTTTTTCTGACAGGCTATAGAGAACTCAGTGGTGTAGCGTGCTTGTATTATAAGAGGAAACTCTTTTCTCTTTCCTTAAATAGTCATTATCTACTCACCACTATAGTGATGGAGGGGTTTCACTCCACAAAACACATGAGTTTCAGGGGTAAACAGCGTTGCAGCCAAATCTGATATAATTTAAGTAACTGCTGATATTTTTTCAAATGTCAAAAAACAACAGGAAAGAGACTGCCTCCATACTGCCCCTGTGGTGTATCGAAGTGTCCGGAACAAACAGGGGAAACTGTGCTCATGCTTTGCCCATGCTCTTGCCCAAGGGCACGTGGAGTTGTGTGTTAGCATCGCTACTTCCAGTAGTTTTTTTGGGGCTTAAAACACAAGTCGCAAATGAATGTCAGGGGGATACGGACACTTGGATGACACCACAGGAGCAGTATGGAGGAATTTTCGGTTGCGTTTTTCTGTTGTTAACATTTGAAGAACTGATCACCAGTTACTTCAATTGTTTTGGATTTGGCTGCAACGCTGTTTACCCCTGAGACCCCAAAAGTGTTTTGTGGACTAACACTTCACCCACCCCTCCATTTGCTTAGTGGTGAGTAGATAATGAATCAACTACACCTTTGATTTTTAAATCGCAGCTTTACTTATATGTTACTTTATATTTTGTTAATTTGTATGCAAAAGTAAATTATAGTATACGTAGTACACAGAATAAAATATCACTATAGAAAGTGGTTAAAATTAGTTACATTTCAACCCGTAGCTACTACAGTTACTTACACATTAAAGCACCAGTTAATAACTGACTGAAGACTCTGAAGTGAGGATGCTGAAGAAATTGTGCTGTAATGTTGGCTTACATTTCCATGTAGGTAAAGATGAACAAGTTGGCAAAGTGGGAAATTTGGAAAAGCAGGAACCGTGTTAAAGGAGTTTAAATAGTTAGGTGATGACATAGACATAGACATTAAAGTCAATTCGAAAAGGACTGACTTGTACAGCTTGAAGCTGAATGACATCATGATCAGCTGGGACTAAATGGCAATTAAAATAATTTGGAGACATTTAATGTTTGCCTTGTGGGCTCTATTTTTGTTGATGTTGCCTCATGTAAAAAAAAAAATTTAAACTTTGACATAAAAACCAGAGAGGAATGCAATTATTCAACACCATTATATACCACAATGGCAGGTCACTCAAATAGAGTCTGGTCAGTAACACAGTAAAAACAAACAAGTGGATTACAATGTAGTCCTATGTTGTTCAGCGTTTGGCACATTCAACAGGGATTCTTTGTATCGTTCTATTTCTAGTACATATGCAAAATGTATTATGTAACCATCATACCATAAAAACAAGTATCAACTCAAACAAAAATTTTCACTATACTAAAATTAATGTCTTGTGATTCAAATATGTGAAAACCAAGTCTGCCTCTAACACGTATTTGACATTATATCTCCTTGAGAGAGGGGCAGGTTCAGTTTTCTGACTGTATAGTTATGAATTAATTGTTATATAACACAACAACGCACATAGGTGGGAACTCTAAGATAAAAGAGGATCCAAAAAGCTCTTCCTCCCGCTTGTTGAGCATACAGTAAGGTCAGTGGCAGGCACATTTCATTTCCTACTCTCATTATGTTAAACCAGCATTGCCTGGTTGTGAAACGCCTCTATATGTTTAACTAAAGAAGTTTGAGCTTTCGACCCTTCAGATGGCCTAAACTAAAATGCCTGAAAGTTATTAAGGATGATGTGAGTTCTTGTGAAACTGGAGAATGTGCAATGATGTTGTGTGCAACACTGAGGATCATAAAGGGGAAACATCAATAGCTCTTAAAATGTTCATTTACTAAAAAATTATTTTGTATATTTTACTCAAGACTTTTACACAAAAATATATCTTTTTTTTTTTAAACTTTTTTTTTTTTTTATAATTGTCCATATGCCGGATTTTATGATTTTTTAGATTTAGTATTAGACCAACTCAAAGTGGAATAATATACTTTGTTAGTGAACAACTTAGTGTTCTCACTGCTTTAATAATCCATCAATTTATGCTATAATCTTTGACGCAAGCAATAAAACAATCTGGAAAATTTGTTTTTTTCAGCTCGGACCATAAAAAAGGTATGAGCATATATATATAAATAAATAAAGGTTATAAGGGTTTTGGATCCTGATGTAAGGGGTTTTTCTTGAGTCTGAAGGGCTTTCTTTCAGGTTAATACTGTGTATTATTTTCAATTTTCTTTTTGTCAAAAATCTGTAAATTGAAATTCTCATTTCAAATTATGACGTGAAAGAAAAAATACTAAAATGTTGACTAAAATTGTCTTCTGCAGGTAAATACAAACTTAAATGTCTATGGCCTTCTTTGACTAAGATACAACTACGATGTACAGAGTTTTAGTTCACTAAAAAAATTATAACAAAATTGAGGATGAGGTTGAAAATAGAGGAAGTTGACTAATACGAAAGATAACTTCTGAGCTCAGGATTAAAACCAAGACTAGTTCTAAAAGTAAATGACAAAATTAACACCAACCTTAATCACAGTGCACTACCTGTTGGGTAAACAATTCTGCACCTCGGGGCATTTAGGTAGCATGACACATACTGTGCTAAGCAACTAGACTTACCTGCTTCTTATCCTGCAGCTCCATGGCAACCACAACCACTCAACATGCTCTGCTCCTCAACCAGCCAATGCCACCTGGCAGGCCCTGTCAAAGGCCACACGCTCAAGGCTCCTGGCCGAATCCCTCTCAGCCCACCGCCAATGGAAGCTGAAGCTCAAGGAAGATGGAGAAGGCAGGTGGGTGCAGCCCTGGTACCCCACCCTGCAACACCTCCCCCTTGTCTTTCCTGCCAGTGTGACAGGAGGCACGCCCACACCTGCAGGGTTAGGGTTGGTAGAGAAGCAGGGTACTTTCAGATATGGAGTTTTTGTTTGGAGGTTGAACCGTTTCTCAGGTGCAGCATATGGGTCGTCCTCTCAGCAGTCATGTAGGGGCCTATGGATAAATACAAAACACAAATCCATTAATAAGAGTGTCTAATTACATCGACATCGGCCTACACTGCAGTATTTCAACGCAATGTAGGCCACGTTTAATTGGAGACCTCCTCACATCACATTTTTTAAAACATATTAGCATGTCCCCACTGTACATCCGTGAGCATTGGGAGGCTCAGACCACCACTCTGATTACCCAATGCGAATCACGCTTCCCACCTGTAGGGGAAGCCAGAGTAAAGCCAAGGGTGAATCCTTGCGTTGAGTCTCTTTCAAGGACATATTTAGAGTCAAATAAGCAGTGAGTATCTCCGCCAGTGTTTTCCCCTCAACACGGCTCCAGCCAGGGCATGTGATTTCACAATCCTGTTAACTTGACAGTGGGTCTCAGTAGCAGTGAGCTATGAGGTCAGGGTGAATGGGAGCAGAGCTGGAGCCATATTAGCATATCCAGTATATTCCCAATCACAAACTAAGGAAGGAAGGTGTAGTTACATTTATGCCATTTAAGGCAGTGAAGGAAGTTTTTACTCGACAAACATTTTTGAATATATAATTTCGAGGGAAAAAAAGTTTTAAGTCCTGCGAGTCTGGAGTTAGACTTGAACACAATAGTTGTTAAATGGAGTTGTGCATTGTAGCACAACAGAAAAGCAGACTGAGGCCCTGAATCTGACACCAGGCCTGTTCACTCTGACCACATAAGCAAGTTCCTCTGGCACAAAAACCTCACTGAACTCCAGTGTCAGCAGTCTCCATTGGCAAAGGGTTGAGAGTGTTCAGCCAAACAAAAAGCAGCAGACACACTGAAAGGTGAGCAGGTGCACTGACTCCATCGCAAGACTGTCCAAGGTGGATCCACAAGTCCTCCTGAGGGACCACACTATAAAGTCTAGGCAGTGCAAGCAAAGTCAAGCCGAAAGATACAGAGCATGGCCACATTCAGCAGGAACATTTCACAGACACACCTTGAAATAGTGTCAAGTTTTCTACAACAATAATCCAAAACAATCCTTGTCACATTTGACTGATCATAGTAGGAATATCTGAGACGTTACAAACAACCAAAACAATGGAGATGTTCCATTCAAGTGTCCCTGAGATCCATGCCAGTGAAGCCAGCACTGACAGCCCTGGTACTAAAGCAGCTAAGGGAAATCAGTTGTTTCACATCCCTGTTTTTCCAGTTGTGCCATGTCGGCTTCAGTGATATGTTCACTGAATGTCAGGATATGATAGCATTCAGCTCTAAGGAGTGTCCCTTGGGTCTGAACCTGTTACTAGCGTTCAGGAGCCAGTCATAGGGAACTGCATGCACCACAGTAGCGCCACAGCACGGTGTTATATTTATAACTGTCCATACGCCGGATGGTTACGTTGTTGTTTCGGTTGGGTGAAAAACAACACATGTAATGATGACAACACCGGCGTTGACAACACTGAGTGTAACGCAGGTTCTCCCGTGCTGCTCATACAGTCGTTGGAATCGCAGCTGAACGTCCCCTGTCCTTCACGTCAAAGACAGACGCAAACACAACAGCGGCTCACACCTGACCACACGCACACACAAAAGCCTGCGAGCTCACCTCTTCCTGTTTTCAGCTCGTCGTTGATATCCTCTGAGTATACTGTATTTTTTCCTTTCTCCCTCAAACAACAAATGCATCTACTCCAGGTCCTTCACCGTGCAGCGGCAGCCATGTTGGGGAGCGTTTTGCCCGAGCTTAGCATGCTGTGTTGCGATTGGACGGCTCCACGGGGCTCTGTGCTCTGATTGGCTCACAGGGGAGTGGGCGGAGCCGCGTTGCAGCGCTGTGCGGCACTTGTATTGTGAAATAGGAAACAACAGTTCAGTGACGTGTTGATGCCAATATACGAGGTTAAAATAGACTTTTAAAGAACTAACGCGTCCTAAGTGTCAACTATTATCCATCACAGCGTGAGGTGTCGTGGTTCAATGTGCACTGCTGTGTCTGGAAGCATCCGGTCTGTTGCTACAAGGCAGAATGTGCTGTTGATACCTATTTAACTTTGTGAAGGTGGTTATTCTTCTAATGCAGCACCTCTAACCTGCTCCAGACCTGTCCACAACCCAACTACTGACTGATCACTGGATCACTTGAAAACCAGGGTCATCTTTCTACAGGATCATTGGAGGGACAAAATAAATAGCAGGGGCGTTCCATATGTGCATCCTGACGTTTGAAGCTTTAATATACAGTCTATCTATGGTGTGAACGCAGAAGTCGGGGTGAAAGTTTATTTCCTGACTTCGAAATCCAAGATGACCCCTCTATTTACCAACAGTACCGACAGCTCAAATTTTTACTGTTTATTAGCACATTTTTGTTAAATGTGGGTACACACAGTCTAATTACCGATTGTGGACTGTTTACTACGGTGTTAGTATGCTTGAAATGCAACATAATGCGTTATTGTGAACTGTTTAGGCTAACAATGCCTTGTTGGATACATAAAAATTGTTCCTGTGCAACTGGAACACTATCAACAGCTGTGGCATCATTCCAAGCTCCAAGGTGTATTTGAACGAGCTGATATGCTGTAGCTAAATTTAAGGAAATAATTCCAATTAAATTTAAACCCGTATTATCCGTCGATATAACCAACAAATTCTCCACTGAGATTGACCATCTTGTCGATAGCCCTGTAAAGTCATTACGATTAACATTAGACTCAATAGCGCCTCTAAAAAAGTGTGTGTGAAGAGGTAGGCTACAGAGACAAACGAACATACAAATAAAGACTTAAAGCTACTTTAAAGAGGACAAACAATGAAAACAGACGCTTATGTAAGGGATTTTTTAAATAAAAAGTGCAGTTACATATTTCAATTTTTAAGTTTGGGAGGTGGAGAAGAAAACAAAGAGGTAAAACTGTAGCAATGCAGTAATATTAACACACAGCATGGAAAATATATCCCCAAAAAACATACCATTTATGTTTTCATATGGGAAAGTGTACTGGACATACACCCACACATCATTCTGAAAAAGCCAAGAAAAACAGAAGTTTAGAAGTTCATGCCACATGTTGAAAAGGATTAATTGGGGTAACCTCTGAAGCGTGGTTAAAGGTAAAGAAAGATGTTTGAATATGTAATACAACCAGGCTGTGACAAAGTCAAGCCTGACAGATGAAAGTTGTATGCACAACCCACACCACAGGATGTGGTCAACAGTATAAACAGGAGGGTGCCTCTTGTGGTTGTGCTGTGCATCAGTTTTCAGATTGCACTTGTTCTGCAGGAAGAAATGTTAAAGATTCCCTCAAGCTTTGGCAGCTTAAAGCAACATGCAGTGAGCAACATGTCTCCAGCTTAACAGACTCAAACGTCAACACAATGACCAATGAGAAGACGTCAAAGTACCGCCCACCATGATTGATTGACAGCTGATCTCTGTGTTGAGCGGAAATGTCACGACGACAAACTTGAGCAACAAACATGGAGACAAAATAAGTGTAAGGGAAACTTTAACTGACCAGGTGTCTCACTGCTGTGGCCTTGGCAAACAGGGAGTTTGCTACAGCGGACGGACACAGCAGATAGACACAGAGGAGGATTTCATATCTTTTTCATATTAAGTTTTATGAAGCACCTCTTTGTATTAGTTCTGGCATGTCTTCTGTTTTTCATATTATCTTGTGAAACGCCTCTTTGTATAAGTCCTGGCTTTTTCACACTTGCAGCCAGTTGTTCCATCCTAAGCACCCGTGCTTGTTGTGTAACTCTGCAGAGATTACTATTATAAAGACTCAATGGCAACTCCAGTCTGAGAATTTCATTATTTCAAATCTCAAGATTAATTTCCATCACATAAGTTAAAGATTTAAACACAGAATCTAAATCACTGCTCTTTAAAGGACTTGAGTCAGTTTGCGATGACAGAACTCAGCTACTGATCCAGAATAAACAAAATGTCCAGCAAAGAGAGGCTGAGTGAATGTGGTCTGGACTCTGTGGAGGAGAGAAGGACCGAACACCTGCACTGTGATCCAGGTACACTCTCCGCTTGATGTTGTTGTTAAAAAAGTACCCACCCCTTCTATGTTTGTCTAAAAACCGAGTGCTATCAAATTCTGCAAATATTCAGGCCTAATGCAGCCTAGCAGCAGTGGGATTTCAGGCTTCAGTTCAATTACACAAAAAATAGACAAAGCAGTAACAACATTTAAGCATAATAGGTACAAATATGACGAAGAAATGAGCCATTGAAACGAGCCTGTTTCACAATAAAAGTGGAGAAATACAGATCACTTATTCTTGGTGCTCAGAACAGTAACACTCTGATAAACATTCATAAACTACGTTAAAATCTCAGGGAATAAGTCACAAATACTGAACGTTATCCTTAAGGTGTGGCAACTGTTAAAGCTGCCTCAAATCATGGCAATAACAACAACAACAACAACAACAACAGCTTATTCTTCTTCTGTTAACCGCAACTTTCTTCTTTGCTGTCTGTTGCATCGCTGCCATCTTCTGGAGTAAGTGAACTCCTACAGTGTCTTGTGTGACTTGTCAGCTTTTTGTTATCAGTCCTGTTTTCTTTAGAAAGCCTTGACCTCTTCCACCACCCTCCAGTATCACTCCTGTTAGTCCTGCTGTCTTCATTCCCTCTATCATGTCCTTCCTTTGAGGTAAATATTTCTTTGTGTCCTATTCTGAGTCAAGTTGTTAGCGCCTTCTCTTTTCTGCTTCACCCGGACTCTGCATTAATTGGTGATAGGGGAGAGCGGGGTAATGTGGGACATCGGGTGATGTGAAACACCCCCTGTATAGGCAACTGAACACATTTGTGGTCATGTGACTATTATGTTTTCAAGCCTCTCCCATTCCCCCCTTGCCATGAAGGAGAAGTTGGTGCTGGTGCTGTGGAAAGTATGTTTTTTCACAAAAATGTGTTTTTTGCATGTAAAAGTAAATTGTCTTGCTTTGAACTTAATCAACTGTTGTGTCAAAACAAATTGATTCAGGTAGAAAAACTTATATCATACATGTTGGTGAACTTCCAACATATAAAACCATGTGATTGATGCTAGCTGAAGATTAGCCTGAATTGATAAGAGATGTTGTTTTTCTAAAACGGTGGCTGTGGAGTAAAGTAAGACAAATGCTGTGTGGCAACCATGAGGCACAAGTTAAGTTTAGTCTTAAACATGTTTTAGTGTTATATTACATTATATATGTTTTACTTTTAGTGTCATAAACATTGTAGAAAAGCCATCATGCCAAGAAACTACACCAGGAAGACAACCTGGGGCCAAACACCCCTCGCAGAGATGGAGAGTGCAGCCGCTGAGGTCATGCAAGGAAAGAAGTCCTTAAGAAAAGCTGGAAGGGATAGAAATATTGACAAGACAATCCTCAAAAGATTCATAAAGAAAAAAGAGAAAGGGGAAGTAAAATCAGTAGCCTGGGGTGCAGTAGCTGAGGTAAAGAGAATATTCACAGATGAGATGGAGGAGGAGCTTGCCAAATACTTGAAACAACTAGCTGACCAGTTCCATGGCCTTGCTCCAGTTAAGTGCCGTGAACTGGCATTTGAATACGTAGAGAAAAGCAATATCCATGTCCCTGCCAATTGGACAGAGATCATAATAATCATATACTGTATGTGCTTAATTGACCAATCCCCATGATTGTAGCCTGGGTAAAGTGGGACACAAGACCACTTTTTTAAAAACAATCATATTTTCACTGCCCTTTGTCCTGAAGACATTCTGATCATTTCCATTTCTAAAAAACATCCTGAATTAATGGGAAATGTGATAATTTTACTGATATATCATTTTAGCTCGTCTAGAGGGGAGCAAATGTAAAAAATGTCCCACATTACCCCGCTCTCCCTTACAGCTGCTCTATAAATATTGCAATTATTCTAATCTCGTTAGTTCTTTGCAATAAATTGATTCAAACACAGTTATGTAAGAGTGTCCTCTTTATTTCAATCATCGGAGACACTTGACAGTAAGTGTTGTTCTTGGGGAATCATTTTTATTTACTGACATGTGACCAGTGAAAAGACGGTTTCTAGCATTTCCTGTCACAAATACACTGGAAAGTTTCAAAGCACCTGTTAAAGTGGATCTATGTGTAGTTACGCTTGTGTGTGTGTTTTTGTGTCCAACGAGAAGCAGCAATTTGAACTCCAGGGAGTGTGGGTCGTCCGACAGAGCTGTTTTTACCAACAAAGAAAATAAATGAAATTATTCCTCCGGTCTCATCCTGGTCCAAGTCTAGTTATTCATCAAGAGCAATATCAAAATCAACGTATCGATATTTGAGTTGTCTCATGTACTGTCATTGAACTCTCATTGAATAGTTTTCTCTCAGATAGATAGATTGATAGACACTTAACAGACACAACAGCACAGACACCACACATTACCACAGTAACCATGCTCTAAATGTTTTCTTAAAGTTATTTTATTATAAGGAGGTTATGTTTCCACCACTATCCATTTGTGTGTCGTTTAGTTTGGAAGCAGGGTGATGCAAAAACTACAGAATGGCGTTCCACAGATCTTGGTGGGAGGACACAGTATATGTCAGAAAGGAATCCATTAAAATGTGGTGTAGATCCTGATTATGGGGAGGATCCAGCAATCATTTTTCACTTTCTTTGAAATCAAATTTTGGAATCTGATTAAAAAAATCTGGCATGTTTGGGGATATATATATATGTATATATCAAGCGGCACCAAATTCCGGACACTTGTAGACATCAAATATATATATATATATATATATATGGATATATATATATCCATATATATATATATATTTGATGTCTACAAGTGTCCGGAATTTGGTGCCGCTTGATTGAATTGAAGGCGACTGTTGGACCTTGGAGGATATGCGCTCCCTGATTGGCTTTCTGGTTTTCTGTGAATTTACAAGACTAAATCCTCAAGTCTGTGACTTGGGAAATGTCACGTTATGTTAGATTTGTATTTTTAAATCTGTATTTTTTTTTAATAATTTGCCACTTGAATGTCATTAATTGTGCATCAACGTTGAATTTTTAAGTGGATATATATTGTGGAACCAATGTTTTTGGATCCTCTTGAAACAGTTTTCCGTATCGCTTTGTGGCAATGAGGATCAACCTGGGATCTCTGACATGTGACTGACTGTAACTAGTTACAGAGAAATGTGCTTGTCATGCTGTCCTGAAAGATTCCAGTTTTCTGAGATCAGTTATGATCTTGCAGCCATAAGTATTCACATGTTGCAAGCTGCACTTGTGCATTATAAAATTACTTCAACAGTCTTTTCCTCCTAAGAGTTAAGAGAGAGGTGTATCTGCCTTTTATCTCATGACACAACACAAACATACTCATGACTTTCCCTTTAATAGTGTAAAGTAAAAAAAATGCCTTTTTTATATGGACATAATCAGGGTCCCTCCATATGATACATTATAAGAAATCACAGAAAAGTAGTAACCGTTGTAATTGTCCTTCAATGTAACATGAGTTCTCTTTACACCACAGTAAAATCAAATCAGAACCCAGAAAACTGTCGAGAGATGTTTTGCATTTCAGTGTTGTCCAGCAGAGGGAAGCATATGCCTGCCACCAGACTAGCTTGTCTAGCTTCTGAAATCTATACACGTTTTGATAGATTGAATTGTACAGTGTGTTGGTATTAGCCTACACTTTCTTTTTAGGTGAGACTTTCATACTGAAACATTTGTCTCTAGAAGAAGAGAAGCTACTCCGGTCTTACTTACCATCTTCATCTCTGATGCAAACATGCTGTTTGATACACAATCAACTGTCAAGCTCATTTATGCTTTTGTTTTAACTCTGTAGTGCAATTACTTTTCCAATGTCCTGCAAATATAAGTAAAACATAAATCATAGAAAAAGTTGTTCAAAGTTCATCACATCAAGCAAACTTTTGGTAACTTTATGTTATAACTTTTCAATTTGGATTCAAATGATGCAGATACCTTTGCTGTACTTGTATTTAGTGACAGTTAAGAGCAAAGTGTACAAACTCACTGTATGAGGCATAAAAATAATAATATGTAGATTTGTTTTCATCTGGAGTTAATACCAGGATTACATGGATGGGCCTATAATCTTTCAAGAATATACTCAGACTGAACATCACTCCGCTGGTTGTACATAGAGTAATAATGTTGGGCTGTGTGGCCTAGGGGTGGAGTGGTCGTCCTCCAACAAGATGGTTGCCAGTTCAATCCCCACTCTTCCCCATCTGCATGCCGAAGATAATGAACCCTAAAAAATGTCGCTTTGGATAAAAGCGTCTGCCAAATGACATGTAATGTAATAATGTAATGCTGCTCTCCAGGAGCTCCTAACTGCATTGGACTTATTTGACTAGATAAAGTTAGAAGAAGTCTTAATCTCCAGAGTGCCAACCAATATGAAACACTAAAATGTCCCAGTTTTCAACATTCAGTATCAATTTGTTCATGTTTTCACCACAGTTCAGATATTTACAATATTCTGTTAACTAACTAAGACATATACACAATACACCACTTATCTGAATTCAACTGGTCTTAATGCAAAGCACCACCTTTACCACTCTGCAACATTGCTATACCACGTCAGACAGTTTAACACAGAATCACCAGCTGATCTGTGGACTGCTCTGCCCTGTTCTGTCCTGTACAGCTTCAATACAGAGGTGTCAGTAACCTCTTGCTCTGTTCAAGCCTCTGCACTCAGACAAGCATCTCTGTTCCCACAAGACAGACACAGAGAACCGTCTCCATCCATTCTTCAGATCTCTGATCTCAGAAAAGTTGTTAAGACATTTCAGTCAAGTCCAAAGTGGTGGAGCTCAGACTCGGATTATGAAAGCGTTATCTAATCCAAAAAGGGCAATTCATTTTACAGTCTGTCCCATTCGTAAATTGAATAAAGCCAAAAAGATAAATGAATAACCAATAGAAATAAATAAATAAAAACATGTGTTGTTATAAGCTAGAAGGAAGAGCAAGCGAAAGAAGGACATTGCTATCACTTTTTATCATGTCACTGGTGTGGCTGAAAAGAAAGAGCTCTCACTGTGCAGTAAATCATCTAAAAGAGCAGATTATATCACATTACATAACTGTGCACTTGCTTGACTCAGCCAGTCTTGGTTGGGGTCCTGCATGGCCACCTCTGCTGTGGAGGCAATGGACTGGATTAAGCTGTGGATCTTTTTATCCTCAAAAGGATTTTCTGAGTATCAGAGATGGTTTTATTCAGGGCTTAAACAGGACGGAGACACCAGCAGTTATTTCGCTGCTCTGTGTGTGTTTGTGTGTGTTTCAGGAGCCGCAGCTTAAAAGTCTGAATCATGAGTTCATGTCTGTAAAATAATGTGATAAAATTCCTGCACAGATTCTCTGACAAAAGCTCAACAGCTTATATACATGGAACGTTGGGGAATTTTGTGTGTGTTTGTGTACTTGTACAGATATCTTTGTGAGGACCATTTTAAACGTAGAAACTACGAAGTGAGGACATTTGGGCCGATCCCACATCCAATGGGCTGTTTGAGGGTTAAGACTTGGATTAGAATTATGTTTAAATTTGTGTTCTGATGGTTAAGGTTAGGGGCAAGGGAACGCTTTATGCCAAAGCGTGTCCTCACTAAAATAGAAGTACAAGGTTGTGTGTGTGTGTGTGTGTGTGTGTGTGCGTGTAAGTGGTAAGTGGAGTGGTAAGTGGAATGGCTATGTGCTTATGCAAGGTCATGTCTGTAAAACCCTTTTATCTGATAAGAAAATAATCGTGGAACAGGGTAGATCAGTATTACTTTAAAGTGTGCATTCATGAAACAGTTTCAAAAGAGGCCTCCTTCCCTTTTGAATTAACGCCAGTTCCTTATGCAGTAACACAGTCAGAGGCAATGGACTGTGGCCTTTTTGGCTCATCATAACTTCCATCCCAAATCAATGTGGGTTATATTACAATAATGATTCTCTGCTTTGTTATAATCCTCTCAGGGCAGGAGGATGCTGCAGAGATCTATGGTCTTCATAAAAATGAATCCAGCAAAAACCAAAACAACTTCTACATCAGTGTCAGTGAACTCTGGTGCATCTCTGCACTTGTGGGTGATAGACAGATAAGGCTGGCAGGTGGTGCTGCAGTTGTGTGTTCATGCATGTGTTCAGCCTTATCCATACACACTCCAGACACACTCAACGCTGCCAGCGACAAAAAACCTTAGAATGAAATCAAGAGGCACCTGAGTAGGGAGCATTCTGTCATTTGAGATGTGTATAGGTTTATTGTTTCACAGTGATGTCTGGTCCTCCACTAAAATTATTCTTTTAAATCTTGAGGAGCAGAAGTCATCTTCTGCGTCATGCATTAAAATTGTTCTTGATGTATGTTTAAATGATCTATTGTTGAAGTTATGATCAGTTATTCCTGTAGAACATCACAACTACACCAGTTAGTGGAGCTGTGGGAGCAGCCATACCACCAAAACATGTGTGTAAAATAAACAGGTGCCATTGGAATAACGTGTGGTAATTTCACTCATCCAAGTTCATTGTACTTTGTGTCTGTTGTATGAAGAAGCCTTGTGGGTATTGAGAATAGCAGCGCTCAGGCTTTACATTGTTGAACCAAGTTATCCAAACCACATTGTGATGTGTTATCATTTCATTTCATGCTTGTCCTTGTTTCATTTTGAAGATGATCTCTTAGTCTGCAACCTTAAGATTAGAATGTTTTTAGAAATATAATTTTAAATATCAAACAATTTTAGGTCCTGATCCACCCAGGTATATCCACAGATTATTACATAATTGTTTTTGTGTAGGTGGCTCTTTCTTGACCTAATCCAAGAGCTTAGGTTGCGTGGAAATACAGGAAATTTGCTTTAGATTTCATTTTAAATCTCGGGGTGGACCCACCGATATTAATTTATTTTCCAATTTTGCTCCCCTGTTTTAAAGCATAACCAGGGACCCTTGATGGTGCATTCAATCACTTATTTACATCTTTCAATAGGCAGTCTGAGGGTATAAACAAACATTTTGACTGGAAGAATATTTGTATCAACATTTACTAAATGCAAAATGACGATTTTCTATTACAGAGTAAACTGCTTGATATTTTCTAAGGTAACAGCAGGACATGATCTGCCAATTGAGTGACTTGGTACTTGGACCGCTTATTATCGTTTACTTTTTTAACATTACCTCCTTGTGTTTCCACTGTTTCTATTTGCCACAATGTGTTTCTTGCATTTGTGATGACCTGCTCTGCAGCGATTTGAAAATGAAAAAAAAAATCACATCACAAATATCCTGAGTCTGACCCTGAGTCAGGGGTTCCAGCTGACGTCTTGTCTGTTCCTGAGTCAGCCAACACCAAGTCTGCTTTTGATCACCTTTTGGCGGCCCATCCAACTCCACGGACGGCTGTGGCTGAGGGGTAGAGTGGTCGTCCTCCAACCTGAAGGTCGGGGGTTCGATCCCCCGTCTGACCCATCTGCATGCCGAAGTGTCCTTGGGCAAGATGTTGAACCCTGAACCGCCCCCCATAGAATAACAAAGTGCTGGGATAGATGCACTGTATGAATGTGTGTGTGAAAGGGTGAATGTAAAACTGTACTGTAAAGAGCTTTGAGTGGTTATCATCAGACTAGAAAAGCGCTATATACATACAAATCCATTTACCATTTACTCCTGAACCCTAGTCTGTGGAACAGCCGACACCTGCTCCTGGTTCCTGGTTGGCCATACCTTTCCTGGACCCAAGTAGGGTCTGCACTCCTGCATCCAGCCTTGTCACCCTTCCCACTTTGCTAATGAGTGGTCTTGCCTTCATACTTGCTTTCATCTCGGCCCTGTGGAACGGCTCTTCCTTTATGTCTGGTCTACTTGACAGGTGTATCATTACCAGAAAAACGAAAAAGGCTTTAGGTGCAATTGGAAAAAACGACTTTATCGTTAAATCAACAATTTGAAAATAAAATCACTAAATACATCAAATATATATGATTTAATGAAAATCAAATGTATTTATAGTTAGACCACCACATCCATACTGTAATATAATTTATATAATTAATTTACAAATTGATTATATAAATTAAATCATTTTACATTGACTTCAGTGCCATGAAAATGTCTTCTGATCTGATATTGACCTCAACCATAAATAAATTGAAATAAATGTGTATATATACAGTAAATATATAAATGATAATGACTTGTGTGTGTGTGTGTGTGCGTGCGTGTGTGTGTATGCGTGTGTGTGTATGCGTGTGTGTATATTTGTGTGTGTGTGTGTGTGCATGTGCGTGAGTGTGTGTGCGTGTCAGATGGGCGTGGTCAGTGTGATGGGTGGGCCCTCAGATGAGATGATAGTATTATTATTGTATTGTTGTCATAATTAATATATAGGGATGCACCGATCCGCTTTTTTCACCTCCGATACCGATACCGATATCTGAGGTTTAGTATCGGCCGATACCGATCCGATACCGATATAGAAAAACAGCGCGAAATTATGGTAACAAACTGTAAGTTTCATTGGGGGGAAAAGACTGGGATCATGAGACTTGACTTAAACATTTCTTTCCTATTTTTTATAAAACAAAAACAGATATAAATGTACTGAATTACTTATTTATTATATAATTGTGCACCAGTAAAACAATCTTAATCACAAAAATATAGTGTGACTGGTTCAGTCAGTGCAATTAGGGATTCAAATACAATGTAAAACAAAATAAATAATAAAATAATAAAGGAGCTGAAATTGAGAAAACAATAGCTTCACTAGCTTGGTTGGAAGACTTTCAAAATAAATAGCAATCAGCTCTTTACATAGTTTAGTGCAAATGGGAATTAAACATCCATTACAAAAGCATCTGAACCAAACAATATCATCTCTAGCTTGGTAAAAACAAACAAAAACAAAATTAGAGGTAGTACCAACTTGTAACTTGCAATAAATAATAAAGGAGATAAAATTGAGAAAACAATAGCTTCACTAGCTTGGTTGGAAGACTTTCAAAATAAATAGCAATCAGCTCTTTACCGTGTGTGACCCACGGAAGTTTGTTGCATTTAACATTGCACTGTGTGGCACGAAACTTTCATCCAGCCAGTGTGCTGTTAAGCTCAAACGTGACACGGGGGAAACGTCAGAGCTCTGACGTCTTTTAGCCTCTCCAATATGTGTTTGGACACTTTAGCATGCAGTTCAGGTAGAGCCGTCTCGGACAAATATTTTCGGCTTACAATGTCATAACGTGGCTCCAGGTGGCTAATTAGCAGCCGAAATCCCTTGTCTCCAACAACCGACAGCGGTTGCCCATCCATTACAATAAAGTTTAAAATCTTGTCGGTGATTTTGGTTGCCTGCACACTATTCATTGGAACTTTTTCTACTCTTTCCTTCATTTCCTTTAAGGTTAGCTGCTTCGTGCCGGCTCCTTTTTTTTTATTCTGTTCAACGAACTCCGCGTGCTCTCTCACGTGAAATTTGTGTAGATGCTTAATGAGGTTTGTCGACGCTTTACAACCGCCCCTCGGAACATTCACCTTGCAGATGTTGCACGTAGCCGTGGAGCTTGTTGGCTGAGGTAACGTGTAAAAGCTCCAGATCGCCGATCCTTTCGCTCGCTCCATTTTGTAAACAATGTAGGTTCCGCACGGCGTGTTGCTTGCGTATGACGTCACTCACAGCGCACAGCATAGAATTACACTGAATAGATCAGCCGATATGGATCGGCCCATTGTCACCGATACCCGATCTAGAAATTTCTTCAATATCGGTACCGATACCGATACAAGTATGGGATCGGTGCATCCCTATTAATATATAGATTTGACCAAATGTAAAAAAGTTAAGAAACATTGTTTGTCTATGCTCTGCTGTGTTCGTATGAATAGAAGCAAACTAAATGAATCACACTGATTTGTTTCACTCCAACACTGTGTTGAAATGATCAATGAATCCTGTATCTATATTCAGAAAGACAGAGGTAGATGTTACTGTACTAGTTATTTTTATTCAAAAAGTTTAACATATTTACAACACATCATTAGATCATTTCAAATATGTACAAAGGGGGACAGGGGAGGGGTTTGTTTTGAGGAGTAGTAAAAGGGTGAGGGCGGGGGTTTCTCCACATCTTCTCTCTCCTCTTTTTTAATGGCTCCTGTCTTATCACCTTCTTGTCTTAGTATTAATATATATATATATAATATATTATATATATGTATATACAATATATACTTACATATATGTTTATATACATATACATATGCATGTATACATACATACACATACACATTGTGTGATGGTAGAAAATGTATTTTGTTTCATTTAATTCTCTATTGTTCATTTCGTCGTGTAACTCTTAGCCGCAGTATTTCATCACAAACGAACATGTGAACATTATACAACCCAGGATATTTCCAAACAAAATTCAGACTTAAATAGTTTAAATTTATTTTATCAAGAGGTTCATGTCACACTGTATGGATAACATTTAAGAAAAGACGATTTTCTACAACCACAAATTCCATTGCACAAGTGTTTTGCAGCAGAAAATACCTTCACAGGTGTCTATGGATGAGAGTAATACAGCTCAGAGCTCAAACAAAACCTAAAGAATCACGGAGACGGATGACCAATTACAATACATATGACTAACTGGATATGAAATGACTTCTACAAGAGGATATGAGATTTTGATCATTTTGCGCAGCCCTAGTTTTCATTGAAATGCTTGTTCTCTCACATGAAAATACTTTGTTCTTTAAAATGCACAACAATGTTTGTCAGTAGGACTTCCTGATATCTTCCTCAACGATGAATGGACACACATTCTGTTCATCCACCGACTGCCCTACCTTACACACGGCATGAGAGTATGATTTTGAAGGTCAGATTTAAAAAACATCTCAGAGTTCATTTTTACTGTTTTAGATTCTTACTACTGGAGATCCTTCGGGAGTCTGCATCGCTGCTGCGCTGGCTTTCTCATTCTGCCATTACAGCCAAGGAGTTTAGCTCATAGTAAATGATGCACGGAGTGAAATTGTAAGTACAGGTAGTTACAGAATGTGGCTATCTGTAGTTGTTAATGATTGTTACCTGCTTAAATTTAGGTTTACTTGAGGCAAATGAAAGGGAATATTGTAATGAGCTATGTTAACACTAAGCTAGCTAGCTAGCTATTTTGTTAGAAAATGTCTCCAGTGAGCAAGAGTGTGAACGAGCAAATTTGAAATGTGAACGAGCAAATTTGAAATGTTATGTAATAATAATATACATGTAGTATTAATAATAGTATAACTCTGAGTGACTTAATGACTAGTGTGGATTATAAAAGACACTGCATGTCTTTATCTATAAACTTTAAGAAGAATTATAGATTAAACACCTGGTGCCAAAGATATAGAATATTAACTAAATTAACACACACACACACACATACACACACAGATCCACCAACACTCACATAAACACACACAGACACACACGCACACACACTTCTATATACATTTTTTTTTTATTCAAAGTTTTAGTCAAATCTATTGTAAAACCGAACTTTGAATGAAAAAACTAATGCTTTCCTCTGCCATCTGTGTTAGGATCTGCCTCTTGAGTGACTCCATGTATGGATTTAGTTTTCTTATTTTCTGTTTCATTTTTGAAAAAGTCCTTCCTCATGTGTCTGCAGTTGTTTTACCTCCTGCTCTAGTGCACCCATGCTTCCCCTGTGTCTCTTTGCCTCTGTACTGTGCTTCTTCTCACTTTGTGTCAGTTGGTCTGTTCTGTTGCTCCCGAGTTTGGATTACTTAGTTTGCATCCTGTTTTGCATCTGCCACTCTGCCAGAAGCACAACAAGCCACGACAAAACACAGACCCTCACCTGACTGAAAAGCTTTGGAGTTGTGAACTTAACTGTCAATAATCGCATCCCTTATAAACTAACAGCAAAGTGTAATGGAGAGGTAGAGCGAGTGAGAGAAGCATGGTTTAATCCTGACTA
The DNA here is from genome assembly GCF_947347685.1 of Pleuronectes platessa. Classification (NCBI taxonomy): domain Eukaryota; kingdom Metazoa; phylum Chordata; class Actinopteri; order Pleuronectiformes; family Pleuronectidae; genus Pleuronectes; species Pleuronectes platessa. The sequence continues at coordinate 17,877,413 of NC_070646.1, read as the reverse complement.
TAAACCCTGGTAAAAATAGGACTGGGACTAGAGAGAAGGAGATTAGAACAAGGGATTAACTCTTTATTTGTTTAAAGGAGCATTCACTGCTAGAGGTGCAGGAAGAAAGTAATTCAAAGGAGAGAAGAGGAGAACGAGCCCATTCAGGGAGAGAAAATTATAACATATGACACTCAGTAGACCACACACCTCTACTAACCCTTCAATTGAATCAGGCAGCACCGAATTTCCGTCCCCCAAATACAGGGCATAACAGTTTTGCCTGATGAAGGTCTAGTATCAAAATGCTGCATCATAGTAAATCACTGATTGAAAACTCAATTTTGCAATGAATGATTGCGAGTGTCAATGAAACGTGTGTCTGTGTCTGTTTCTGTGTGTATGTGTGTGATAGAGAGAGAGCAAGCTTATATTATGAGGTAACTGGGTAGTTGTAATTCTAAGCATGTGCATGTGTGCAGGGTTGTTCATTTCACCTCAGGAAAAGTAATCTCGACCTGAGGCTTTGTGTATTCCAGTATGTCTTCCATTCCTCTAACAATTATAGTTGATCAGAGGCAGCGGAGCCACAAACACTCCCAGTGTGAGGGATGCACTCATCTCTGGGTCTCACACCCTGCTGCTGCTTCAATTAAAGCCAGTGGCAGCCAACTTAGGAAGCAACGGATGAGAACTGGATATTCAAAGCAGATTCCATTTCCATTTCCATTTCAAAGATAAGTTTGATAAGGCCCGACATACGTAATATTTCCATACTCCTAGGAAGCGAGGCTCAGGAAACTCCATTAATCTACATAAAGTATTGAGAGCAAGGCTGTAACACACAGGATGTATCAAGATTATTTCCATTAATATGATGCAGTGACTTTATGACTATCGTGCAGCTTTTTCCATAAAATATAAAGACTGCAGATTTTAATCTTTAATTCCTCTCAAAAGCTTTATTCGTAGGCTACAAGCCCGAGAATATAGAATACTTACATACTATATAAATCAGTAAATAAACTATACAGAACATGTGTGCACAAATGTTTTCATATAAACACATCTGTGTGAGTCAAATCATCTTATCATGGTGGTCATAATGGATAACCTAGGATTGCAAGCACAGACTTTAATACAAAACAGCCTGAAGGTTAAGCATTTAATGGTGTGCGGAGGAGCAGAGAATATCACGACTCCCCGCATTTTTTTTTTGCCACATACCCCATCCTTCCACCAATTTTCAATAAAACTGATGGAGTAGTTCTGCTAAAAACATAACCTCCTTGATATGAAGTCATAATTTAATGTAATGATGATAAATAAAGTCTGATTAAATGATAGCTTCTAAATTATTTTCACTTTTCTGTGTTAAATTACATTACAAATTAGCCCGGCTGCCGGCCTCGGTTTAACTTTTGCCTAATCAAACAGGAACATTTTATTTGAAGTGAAATTAACTTTTTTTTTACACAGCAAGATTGATTATCTTTTTCTTACCATACTTAAGATAATATAATTTTACAGATTTTTTAAGTTTTTTGTCAGGCTTACTTTGAACCATGCACCCCACTGTGGGCTTGGATTGTAAAATAGTTTGAAGGTATTGAAATGGTAGAGTCTGAGAAGTTTAGTGTGGTCTTTAGCTGAGAGCTGATTCTTTTTTTTTTCAGCAAACACAACATGATGTTGTAATCAATAAAACAAAGAGAGATTGTGTATAAGAAGTAGCGCAGGTCCTTCCTCCCTGCTGCTGTCAGTGTACAACCACCACTGCTCCCAGTATGCAACAAACTCTGGGACTTCACAAAAAATTCACCTAACTGAATGGCACAATACTATTTTTCTGTCTGAATTTCAATATTTTACATGTGTAAACATATTCTGTTTACACTGTAATTATTTGTATTGTCTATAATCCCTCCATTTCAACACCTTCTTTGATTCGACAGTCTTATATTGCAATAAACAATCTCTCTGTGTATATTGCACTTAATGATTATGCTCCTGACTTTAGCTAGGGGAGATTTTGTCGATCTGGGCTTCACCCTCAAGGGACCCGCCCAGTTCCGCGCTCTGAACTTGTGGCACCTCCGACTTGCCGTAGATCAGCCTCGCATATAAAGGCGGCTCCTCGCAGCCTCCGTGCTCCTCTCTCACGTTTACCAGGCTTTCAGCTGCTGTCACCGGATCTCTCTACTGTCAGGTAAGGTCCAGTCCAGCTTCTTTACCGCTGTTTGTATCCATCCGCCCATCACACACGTCCCTCATCAACCCTGTGGTTTAAAGGAAGCAGTTTGGAACCAGCGCTCCTCATTTTGATACTTATCTGAACAAGCCGGCATTAGAGGCACGTTATCTACAAACACTAACTTGCCTCCAGCTCAGTTAAATGCTCATTTATTTAAAAGTATAGGGAAACATTGTATATAGAAGTAAAGGACACGTTGTTCCGGTGCGGTCGTGGCGCATTGAGGCGTTCACCGGCTGACGGGGCTGGAAGTGATTGGTCTGCGGCGCCGCGAACAAAAGGCCATGTGGCTGTGGGCGAAGGCCCGGGCCTGTGCTGGATATTCCCAGGTCTCCTGAATGTGTCTCTGCTGCTGCTGGTTGAGCCGTTGTTTGAATGAGTTCCAGCCGGAAGCTCGATCATCTGACAGACTGAAGAACTGTCAAAGTGCAGCTCACAGCCATTTACATCCTCTTCCTGAAGTGAATTCAGTGAGCTGTACAAACCTGACCGAGCCTGATTGCATAACGTTGATTTAGTCATAGATGAACGTTGTGTGATGCTCATCTGAGGTAAATGTTGGAAAAAGAGAAACTATAATGTAGCTCGAGGAGGTGTCCTGAACTTTATTTTGTTGTCTGATCAGCAATTCATCCTGAGCGTGAAATAGACAGCCCCCACACCTTTCTGCATTGCAGTTTTTACAATTACATGTATTTGTCATGAGGTTAAATAACGCCTTAGAATCATTGCCAATTTATTTTAAAAATTGTATATTAATGGGTATCGAAAAAAGTGTTAGTCCCTAATGTGGGAGCACATCAAGCCTGTTCTGAATCTAAGCTTTGTATTTGACTGCAACTTGCGTTTCAAATGGCACATCACAGAACTTGCACAGACATGTTTTTATGAAATATGTCTCTTGTGTTCTGACCTGTGTTAAGTTTTTATAGAGGCTGAAATCATTTCACATTTGAGCTCATCACGCCTGGATTACTGCATCAGCCTTTCCTAAATGGCAAAACTATAGACTACTAGGCTACAGATAATGCATTTAGAATAGATTTTAAGGTTCTTTTTAATTACCTACAAATCGCTACATGGACTCGCAATATATTTCAGATCTCTTTTCCCGTGTTACCCATCCTCAAGCAGGGGTCTACATTGCTTTTCCATATTGTACCCGGGTTAAGTTTTCGTTCTTTTTCCTGTTTCTTACTCAATTTCGTCTTATTGAAGATCCAGTAGATGGCAGTAATGCAGCCTTCTTTTTTTTTTGGCCACCTGACAATGCATCTAACAAAGAACTGAATTGGATCCATATGGGTGGGGTCCTTTAAAGGACTCTTAAACTTACAGTTTTACACGGGGAAAATAAATAAGAATGGTAAATTAAATTCTAGTAATTATTAGTAACTTAATTCTTATGGGACTTGCTGCATGCATGAGGTTTGAGCAGCTAAACCTGTGCTGGACTCTGTCCCTGACATTGTAGGGATGAAGTTGTTTCCTCTGTGGGCGGGGCTTGCAACAAGTCACAGTGGGTCAGTAGTCGGATCGGCACTAACCTTCACATCGTCTGTGCGTTCCCTGTAAAATGGGGTCGGGGCCCTCGGCAGCCGGCCCCGCCTGTGCCAAATGCAACCAAGTGGTGTGAGTGACACTCGGGCTTCTTCCTCCAGGAGTTTACACTTTTTTTTTTTATTGTCTTAAATCCTTTTTTCCCCCTCTGCTTTGATTTCAGAATCATGGCCGAGCTTAAGGAGCGTACCTTTATTGCCATCAAGCCCGATGGTGTGCAGAGGGGCATCGTTGGAGAAATCATCAAGAGGTTTGAGGCTAAGGGCTTCAAACTTGTGGCCATGAAGATGGTTCATGTAAGTAAACAGAATATAATATGCTTGTAGGGTGAGGGATGTAACAGTGGCTCCTTTCGTGAAGGTCACTGGGTGATATTTTTAACTACTATACGATGTGCACATGATCATGTAAGTGTGCAGAGTAACCCTTAAGACATCCGGTGAGCTTATTAGCCTGCTCTTGTCTATTCCTGACTTTAGCACGACCAGCGTCCCCTGATCCTTGAACATCTGAGCTGTGACAGATTGGGATGTTTGCTTTACCGTGCTGAGTGCTTCATTTATAACCCTGCATTATGCAAGAATTTCTGTTTATAAAATGACCTTTTTACTGGTTCTTGATATAAAAGGGCCAGATTAATTGTATTTAATCCTGCTGTCTGTAATTCAGCAGGAAGTGAAATTAAAGTGGGAGCTAAGTACATTCTGACTAAGTTTCAATGAACAGTGTCCAGAGGAGGTAGAGCTTATTGACTTTAGAGTTGCATGTCATTTCAACTAGTCATCCCACGGAAAGGTTTCCTCCTCAGTTATGAGTCATTTTGAGCTCAGTCTTTTATTCTGAAAGGGAGTCGTGGTTGAATAAATTGCAGACTGAATTTTGTAGATTTGTGTTATTTGGCCTGTTTTATTGGCTGTTTTCTCTTTTTGATTGGTTGAGACATCTGCTTACAAGATTTGTGGTTATACACTTTGTGACATTAGAGAGGGATGTATTGTATAGTTGCCACAGTTGTTTCCTCAGGCACAAACTCGGATTACACTCAGCCAATAAGTATTAATACTTGGTCTGATGTTACAGTCAGAAATGAATCAGATGTAATGGCAGTTGATGGACATGATGGAGGATTTCCTTAAAGGCATATTTGGCCTAGTGTTTAGTAATTAACCTTTTTATCCAACAAATTTTTATTTTTTACAAAGGAATACATGAGTTGAAAGACCTAAGAACCCTACAGCAGGTTGACATGTTTCTGAATTTAAAAAGTAAAAGCTGCCCTCTGCTTAGAAGTGACGTTGACCTGGTATTTTAAAAACAATTTTGTGTTCAAAATCACAATGTGCATCATCTCAAGGCACTGGTAAGGTTGAGATCTTTCATGAAGAACTCAACAGTTTCCACAACAAGCAAACGTATAGGAGACTTTTCAGCTATTTTTCCTTACTCTTATTGAGGGTTAAGGACAGAAGACGCACCTTGTTAAAGCTCAATTGGTCAAACTGTGATTTGTTAAAATGGGCTATACAAATAAATCAGATTTTCTGTGGAGAGTCTCAACTGGAAGAAACCTCTAGAGCCAGACTCACTGTGGAAAACTTCCAAGATAAGAAATTCAAGATGAACATCCTCCTCTAAAATAGCTTGTATACTCAAAGGTGGCAGTGTCTGGAGGCAAAACACTTCCGATCTACGTGCAGCTCAAGTGGGAGGTGGCCCACATCTCTTAAAGGATGGGTCACTGAAAAATGTCTGAGTCCACAATACACTTCTGGAGTTCTCTGGGAAAACTTTGTAGTAGCTGATGCCAATACGTATGAAGTCAATGGTAGAGCTGAGTGACAAAACGATATCAATAATTATCGCGATATAACATTTCCTCGATAGAAAGTTGAGATGTCGATATAACGTGGAGAGAACTCATGTGTCGCTGTTTTGACGGACAATACAAACCGCCAATTAGCATAGCCCTGAACTAATCATGTGGCTGGAGTATAGTTAGGAGCAGCAGCACACCTGTTAATATTTGTAGGATGTTAGCAGAGCAAAGGAATGTGTTCCCAGCATCAGTGCAAGTAAAGATGGACTCTGACGTTGTGTCTACTTGTTCCCCTGCTGCAGGCCTCTAAGGAGCTCCTGAACCAGCACTACATCGACCTGAAGGACAGACCTTTCTTCCCTACCCTCATCAACTACATGAGCTCTGGACCAGTGGTTGCCATGGTAAGAAGCGATGATTGTATTTGACAGTATGTGGCGTTGTACAATAAACAGAAAGGCTAAACCCTGGAGAGGAGCCCTGCTACCAGGCTGCTGAGCAAATGATCGTCCAGTATGACTGCTGCCACAGAAACGTGTTTTTATTTTGAAGACTACTAGAAAAGTGACTTTATCTCACCATCACTGTTGTTTACAGGCTTGGGAAGGCAAAGGTGCCGTGAAGACAGGCAGAGTGATGCTCGGTGAGACCAACCCTGCTGATTCCAAGCCTGGAACCATCAGAGGAGACTTCTGCATCGATGTCAGCAAGTAAGTGCTGAATCTGACAGCTGTAAACGTCCCAATACAGTATGTTAATCGCTGACTGGGATTTAATTGTTTCCTTTTCACAGGAACATTATCCATGGCAGCGACTCGACAGACAGCGCCAACAAGGAGATCGCCCTGTGGTTCACAGATGAGGAGGTGGTCAAGTACGAAAGCTGTGCCTTCAGCTGGCTCTACTAAGCTGTACTCGCTTCTGCAGCAGTTCCCTCACTGGTCAGAGACCACTGAAACTTTTGCCCTCAGATTTCCAGTTTTTCATCTGTAGCAAATGGAAGAACTTTCAAGTTCCTCATGGTCCCCACATTGCCCTCATTCACTCATCCCATTGTCATACTGTACTGGGATCTGGTCTCTGCGGAGGTCTAGTCTACATTCCTGAGCTCATTCCATTTAGTGACATTCCACCTTCTCCTTGACAGTAGTTAACGATTTGAAACTTGTCCTTGACTGTTGTTTAAAGGTGATCTGCTTTTCAATAAAACGCTCACAATACCAACTGTCTCTTCCTGCAGATTACACATTAATGTACATATGATCCTATAAATCTGAAATGTATGATGTGGATCATGCAGGATCCTTGGCAGACTGTAAATATCTGTTTGTTTAACTTGGACTGATGAAGCCTCACAGGAAGCCTTTTTAAATGTAGACTAAAATGTTAAATCAAAATAACTTATAAACTAGAACTTGCAAATTACAGGTGCAAGAGGATCCTAAAAAAGCTGCAAAGATATTAGATCTATTTTTGTAAATCATTACTAAAATGCATAAAATTATTTATACCATAAATAATCAGGTGAGTTATGTAGCTGATCATGGGTTATGATTACAACTACATTGCTTAGACATATGATATGCTTTCTCTCAAATACTGGCAATACCTACTATACTTTATGTGCTGTCATTCACCCAGAATCTTACAGTTCTGTAACCTTAAAAGGAAGTTATAATTTTTCCCTATAAAACACATGGTGCATAAAACATTCAATATAGTTATTGTTCTTAACTGAATTTGCCCAAAGAATATTCAACAAACTAGATATGACTACAAGGAAATGACAGACATCTTTCAGCACCAGGCAGCACATATGCAGCTTCAATTCATAACACATTCAAAAGCGCATAAAAATAAATACGATATCCATACAAAGACAACTCGGACAATTCTGGTCAAAGGTTATCACAAAATTAGAAATTTAAAAAAGAACATCCAAAGTGCAGTAACGACAACTGTGCACACAGGCTTAACATTCCAGTAAACTAGTTATCACAAGTATATGAATATATATGCTATATTGCAATGCCTTGGTTACAATATTGCAGAATAAATGTCTATGGCAACCTTAAATGTAAAATATCCACAGAGCGGCCACATGAAGAACTGAATTACACACACACGGTACAATTGCACCTCTGAGCACGCAGTCTTGGATCGAGTTAGGAGCAGGCTGCTGTATGGTTATTAATTTTTAAGTAGTCTTTATTATTTATATATTCATTATTAAAAAATTGAAAATATAGATTACTAAAGTGCCTGAGGGGGATTGACTTTGGCTGCAAATATGGCTGTAGTGCCCCGGTGTGTCGCCGTACTTGCATGCGGCTTTCTCGGTTTTCTTTCCCCTGTTAAGGACGGAGGATTTTGCTCCTTGTTACGCCTTATTAGGACAATAGTGATTTGTGAATATGACTTTTTGTAAAATCCTTGCTGACCCACTGCTATGCTCCTTTGAGTGTCTGCCATTTATCCTTACTGCCTCACAGTGCTCCTGAAAGAACCAAGTGCTGAAACTCTGAAAAAGAAATCCCACAGTGTTTGTAGTCATAAGCCTTTTTTATTCAGTGTAAAAGTCAGATCTTACAAAAATCACCAGATAAACTTTCACAGCCATGCGGAAACTGTTTGCAACGCTTGTAAACAAAGAAGCCATCCATTACAACCAATACTATGATCCAAACATTTGGCTTTATTTACAAAGTCTATCAAAACTTGATCACAGCACAAATATTACCATATGAAAGGAAACTAGTACACACTATCAAAAAGATTTACAAACTTTAAACTGCAATCTAATGTACCTCAAGGGTCAGTGTTAATATCAATAGATTTATAACTATTAACATAGATTATTTTTCATTTGTATCCAAAATAAATTTTGCACCATAACCCTCTCAATTCACAAGTATTTTCAGACAATAGTAATCCCAATACATTAAGTCGTTTTTATCAAATATATATAGCACCACAATATAATGGTTTAATATAATTAGAGGGGGACCATCACATACAAAAGACCCGTGTTAGTATCCAAGAAAAAACTAATATTAACTTCAGTTTGCTCCTCATCACTGCCCCCATCTGACAGAGCCACAACCCTGTAACTACAACTGAGAGCTGCTGATGGAAGCCTATCACCACCAGGGGGAGGGGATTAAATTGAATGGTGGGTAAAAATAAGATTATTCATGGTAATTCAAAGTAAGGACATCGTAAATAAAAATTTGAGTCATCTATGTGATTCGTAAGAATTTGGAGTTATGGAAACAAAATTATTATAGAAATTATTAAAACTTTTTCAGATCATAAGAAAACCAAATTAAAGCCAAAACTTTGATCAATGTTTTGACCTAATAACCCAGAATTAAGAGATAGCCAGCCAAAATTATTGTCGTGAGTTCAACCATAATATTAGAGACACAAATATAAGAACAAAATTGAACAATAATCGTTTTTAATTTAAGCAAAAATGATGATCGTAGGTCAAAATTATGTTAATCTGGAATATAAAGTCAAAATCATTACAATATATCTTTGATTAACTACAAGAATTTTGCTTCTGTGAGTTCAATCTTTACTTTGTATCTCACAATCTTGTCCTTCACTCTTGGTGGAAAAAGGCTTCTAAAGCTTCCTGTTCACAGTGGAAGAGGAAACAAGGAGACAAACTGAAGTCCAACAAATAAATGGTCACGACAAAATAAGTAAGTAAGCACGATGAGCTCTGTTCTACATGCATTCAGTTGATCAGTGCACCCAATCCCACATAAAAAATGGATCCACAATTGCTTCCATGTCCAGCTACTGATGAGCAAACACTCTAAATACACAGGGACCCGTGGATAAAGGTCAAACATGTTCCACTGATAGATTTGGGGATCAATGGTGAAACAAGAATATCTACAAGGGAAAGTAAGAAACAGAAGATCCAAAATGGTGCTGATTGTGCATTTGATTAATTAGGGAGAGTCTGGGGAAGGGTAGCAGCAGTTAGTCCATACAACAGTCGTTTTTTTTATTTATTTATCTAAGCTATTAATGCAGTTTTGTCGTTAAGTACACTAGTGTGTCCTTCTGCCCTCTGACATAAGTTAAAAGTAACTCCAGATCCTAGCTTTAAGCTGACCTCCTTCTAATGATTGTGAGTAAAATGTCTTTTATTGCTCATTTGGTCTTAGGAGCGCAGCGATTCAGCCGAGCTTTGTATTCAATCAGATCAGGAGACAAATTCAAAAAATTAGTAGAAATAAATTCCATATTCTTTTAGGAAATTAGAGGAAAACAAGCTACAAAAGGCAGATTAAACCAAAAGGCAAACAGCATCCGTGTTTTTTTTGTTGTCACTCAAATGGAGAATTCATCATGAACACGTGAAATGGAAAGTAAGATAAGACCTTTGTTGTTTGAAAGGCACAGAAACAAACAAGCACCTTGATAAATATAATCTTTTACGCAACTTAACACCTTATTGTGAAATTTAACCATTACTCAGCACAAAAAATTTGAAATGCCACTGAATTTGTATTATTCAGATATTTTATCGATTTGAATTCCTATGGAATTCAAATACAAATTCTAACTGTCAGAAAAAAAGTATTTTAAACTTACACAAATTCAATTGTAGGGTATCCCTGAAGTTTTTTTTAAACAGATTTTGTTCTTGATCAAGATGATCATTTGTGTGCACACAATTTAAAATTCAAAACATGAGTTATCAAAAAATGAACAAACATTTCTATCTGAATCCTAAAACATTCAATGAAACAATTTTTTTTAATATTCTGGTAGAAATTTCACAAGTGTTATTAGAGTCACATTTTTCAATGCTAGAAATTCAGTGGTAACTACATTTCAAACATTAAGAATCAAGTTGTGGTTGAACTCCACAATTTTCTGTTGCTTTCAACATTGTGGTGATTCTGGCTCTTGTTTGCTTCCACACAAGACGCACATCATGAAAAGACCATTGAGCTGATTCAGACTTGCTACAACATTTACAACACAGAAAAGAAATACCAACTTCCTGAGAACTGAATTATGAACCTTACTGGTAGAAAGAGAAATTATGGATCGTTTCAGTGAAAAGATTAGAACTGCTCTTCATGTCAATACCTTGGCCATACAGTCACTTTTCGGTGTATGCACCTCTGCTCACAAAAACCACTGCTTTATAATACCATTTTGTTAAATTATCTCATCTGTTAATTATATTAATGTAGTGATCATAACATTTGTGGGTGCTATACGTTTTTTATTCAACGTAGCAAAATAATATTGGATCTATCGCTATTGCATATCATTCAAATTAGAAGACTACCTCATGTGCTATGATAAAAAGTTTCTTCCTTGTTTGGTGTCTAGTCTTCAAGTGGAGCGTATTTAGGTAATCATTTTTCATTTGCATATGCTAACAAATATTTCACACACTTTTAGCTAAATGTGGCTAGCATCAGGAGGTAGTAGATAAACAGCTGCAGAAGTCTAGCTCTAAGAAGAATGAAAGAGAAGGAGTCTCGTCATTTCCACGGCCAAGCAGTAATTACTGACTTTTCGGATTTTTTACTCTATACCATCATAGTCAAGCATATACATACATATATTGACATATATATATATATAGAGATAATCTAAGTTTTTTTGCCAGCTCCTGTTTTAAGTGAATGCTGCCTTCAGAGACTGTTGGAAAAGCAGTGCATCATCGTTCATTTTCCACTAAAGTCAAACCTGTTATTCTGTGGATCAGGTGAATCATAAACTAGCTTGCATACGTTAGGCTCTGACATGACAACAACCGCAACGATACAAAATAACCCTCATGTTTTGCATATTACGCTAATGAAATATTCTACATACTCTTTTTCCGTATATGGACAAAATTGCTCGATGATGTTGACTGTTGGAATGAGGCAGATTTTCCTGTTCTCTGAACATAACAGCCCAACTTCAGAGTTCTCTGACAGAAAGCAAAGTTTGATGCTACAAACACCTAAGGTATGGAGTCTCGAGTGTGCCACATTTCCGTGTTTAATCATATTTCACTATTGTTCAGAAATGTTATAAAGCTATTACTGAAACAAATTTACATTTAAATAATGCAAAAAAACTCAAAGTGGAGTAAATTAATTACTAATCTAATCTAATTAAAATTTATATTTAATTTTAAATAATTACATTTTTTTTTTTTAATTCTCTCCCCGTTATATGTATTTATTTATTAGAACTTAACCCATGTAATCTAATGTTTTATCTTATTATCACACAGTTCAACCCACACTGAGGCAAAGGGTCCAGGTAGTTGGCCAGTGTCACATGCCAACTGGCTAATTGGGGTTTGTGGGTTCAGCATTTGGATTAAAAAAGATTTTACCTATCAATTGTTTTAGTTTTTTTATCCATCTATCTAAATACAAATACAAATGATATATCTATATAGGTTTATATTTAGTAATGTATTAAATGATTACAATTAAACAGTGGATACGTTTAGAAATATTCCGGTGGCACACCTGAGACTCCATAAGCAGAAGGAGTTCCAGACAGACAGGGTAACACACAGCAGAAATGGTCCAGAACACAACAGAAAAACATGTGGATCTCCAATATGAATCACTGGTGTAGTGCAACCTATGAAAGTAAGAGAAGATGAACCACCACAACACTACACTGTAATATGCTGCACAGTCTGGCTGATACACGAGGCCAACGAAGGTCGGCCTCTAACAGCAGCGATATCAAAAACTGTGAAGGTCAAAGTACATATTGTCGGGTTGGGCAGTGAGAATGACCCTCATCATACCAGTAAGGTTTCTCTTTTAGACAACATACCCTGCTGTTCACTAACAGTCACACTACGCTAAGTTGTTTCTCATTTATTCTGTCTTTTAAACCACGGTGACTTTTTTTGTTGTTTTTTAAATGAAAAAAGCTTTTCATCTCCACAGCTTCATCATTTCTGTTCAACATTACAGCGCAAAGACCCTGATTTATTCAAAAATGATAAATGATACATTTATGCTAGATTTGAGTTTTGTATAGAGGAATATAGAGGAAGAAGCCCAGGCTCATTAGCATGGCTGAATTCTTGCTACAAGAGGTCACAAACCCACAGTCAGTGGTAATGTGGGATTTACTGTGATAGGTCCCTGAAGCTCCTCGAAGCTGTTTGACATCACAGAACATGTTGAGATAATTTTTTGCTTCATTTAGCTTATGTTGCCTCATGTGTTCTACTGTAACAAACAGGCAGGTTTAGCAGCTGCACGTAGAAGGAGAGGTTGTGTGAAGTTGTGTTTACAGATGATTTACAGTTGCTCAAAATGTAGTAATACAAAAAATAACAGATTTCCCCCACAATACCCACTTTGTGTAGCTTAGGAATAACAACATCTATAGACTGTACAGATTTAATGAAAGAGAAGTGGAATGTGAAGGAGGATTTCTGTATTCAATACCTAACTTATAAGAAACAATGGCAAGAATGAGTTTCTGCAATAACTGCATAAGATATGTTATATAACTTTCCGTCAAAGTTGCAATGCAATGTAATCAATATAAAAAACGTAATCCTCCTAAGGGTTCCGAGTGTGGCTTTATGCGAAGGTTATAAATGGGGACAATTTGTAAATTGAGATTTAATAGGAGTAACAAATTTCAATAAAAAGACTTTTAAATAAATTATTTCCAAAGCCATTGTTAATGCTTTTCAAATGTAAGAATATGGCTCAGTGTGAAAGATTTGGGAAGGTTAGCGGCAGAAAACAAAGCATCTTGTGACTGATCTTAGAAAGGAAGGAAAACAGTGAAAAGCATTTTCATTGTTTTCTAAAGGATTCATCAAAAAATGTGAATAAATAAATAAATTACATGATAATGACAATATGCTTGTCACACGCCCTAGTTTGAGTTTTGCGTCATCCGGGTAGTTTTGGTGGATTTGATTAAACCTGTGGGCTCAAACTCTGCTGTGAGTAATATCATGTATCTTGAATCAGACTTTGGTTCTGTAATGTTTGAACTCGGAAATAAATGTAGCTGCAGAAATCTTCAACATCATTAATGCTAAGCAGCGGTGTACTGGGATCTGTCTTCCAATCACACTCCTTGATCTATAATTCTATTTTAATAGGTCTTCACATACTATTTGAATATAATCACTTCTGTGAAACAACGCACGTTACATTTCCCACACAACCACCAAAAATGTAAATGCAAAAATAGGAACATTAAGACACACATCATTACAAAAGGACAAAATAAAGAAAAAACTTCAAGTACTTTCAATGAAGTTAAAGTCCACCTGGCAATTTGAAAATAATCAAAATATACACAACTCTGCTCCTGTCTCTGCCAGCCTCTCTTTTCTTATCTCCTCAGGCTGCTCAGTGGGTGACTCTCACCAACTGCAATTTATAAACCTGAACACCAACCAAACCCAACCAAATTATATATATTTATATGTATATTTATATATGTGCTGTCCTATAAGTGTGTGTGTGTGTGTGTGTGTCTTTGTGTGAGTGTGCGTATATATATACAAAAAAACAAAAATTAAACAAAGGACCTGGCTCAATAAATGGTTCTCACAGTTTCTACAGGTCTCTGTGCGTGGCCCAGATTGTGGCGAAGGCAGGACGGGCGCATGTCGACCCTCCATCTCTGTGGGGAAAAAGGCTGATTTTGAATCCATCCAAATATATCTTGTGTGGTCGGACGTTTCAGACAGGAGAGGAGAAAAAGCCGATGTTGCGGCACCCAACGGTGGCACGAAAGAAAATGCCCAACTATTTCCAACCCCTGAAACGGGTTCCATGGGATATTACTTGCACACACAGCTACAATGTTAGAAGACTGTCTAAGCGGGATGTTCTTTCAGGACTTTTCAGAAGCATGACCATCTTCTGCTCTTTATCATCTCCTGTACTGACTCCATTGAAGGCCTGCTGGCATTGGTCTACGAGTGTGATTTGAGGCTAGTTTGACTTGTTCCTGATCCTGCTGAGGTTTTCGAGACGTCCGTCCTGTTCCGAGTTTGTCCCGCTCTGTCCCGACCATGTAACCTCAGGGCTCCTGTTTGATGTAGTAGCTGCCCGAGCCGTTGCTTTCCTGGTCGGATGTGCCCTGTGAGAAGGTGAACTCGTCCACCTCAGCTGCCTCCTCCTTCATGCGCAGGAGAGACTCTACAGATGGGCACAAACACAGATAAGAGAAAGAACAGCAGCACAGATGAGCCACGTGTGTTTATGCACTGTCAGAAAAGCACAGGAGGTGCAGGTCTGTCCTGTTCCAGGTGTTAGCCTGAACTCCACATGCATGAGGACATATCGTATGAATCACACATGCCTTAGGACTGCTTCAAAGCGGAGACAAAACACTAGTAATACACCAAACTAACTCCACTCTAGGTCTTTGCTGACAAGAGAAAACGTGACAATGAGATAGAATAGAAAGAAAGGGCTGATTGGACAGTAGAACATGCAGCATCGGCAGCATCCAGCTCCACAGCGGGGCCTGTCAGGGGCCTCTGTCCTGTTAAAACCCTGCTGGGCCTCACTGCTGTGCTGGTTTTGTCTTAATGGGATGTTACCTGATTTGTGGGTTTGGTGGAGGTGGGTTCGGGGCCGGGGCCGAGCTGGCCCCTGGGCAGGGTAAGGGGGCGGACTCTGCTCTTCGTCCCCTGAGAAGCTGCTCCTCCTCCTGCCTGCCTGACTGAAGGGCCGTCGACCAACCGGAATCTTCCTCTCTAAACACCAAGCCAGACTCAGGTAAGCTACCAGGGGCTTATTGCACACAATTCAATTCATCTGGAGCAGGTCTCAGTGTTCAAATTACGTATTATGAAGAAGGTTAAACAGGTTAAAGTTAAGTTGAAATTTATAATTTATCCTCAAACTGTTGCCACTTGTTATGCCAATCTGACTAAGCCCCTGGTAAGCTGTACTCAGACTGCTAGACCCCAGTAAGCAGACGCACCGTTAGCTACCAAGAGCAAAGCTCCATGAAATGGAGCAGCATGTGAATGGGAGACTTTGGCTGCCAATATTGAAATGAAATCAAATAAAAAGATTTAATTATTTCCCTTACCATTTAAAATATGTGTATTTCAAATTGATGAATGTCATTCACAATTACTTATAATTAGAATTTAGTTATAGACTGGAAAGTAAATGGTTAGTTATAGACTGGAAAAGTAAAAGGTTAGTGTTACACTGCCATAATAAAATGGGAGAATACATACGCATTTTACAAACAAGCTAAAGATATATAAATGTATTAAAAACATAAAAGTCCACTTTGTAATCTTTAAATCCTCTTTAAATCTGTTAAGCACTGTGAGATTGGTCATTAAATTACAGCAAATCCCATTTGAAAGGCCATTAAAAAGGGCAAAAATTTGCACATTCAAATTTAAGTTTAGGTGGTCACCCAGAAAATAAATACATTCCCCATGGAATTTCATGCAAGGTTATGCGCCAGATGACGGTTTTAATTGTGGATTTTGATTTCCCCTCCTATTTTAATGTGCATTCTGTAATGTATCATGTGCACACAAATGTAAAATACATTTGATTGACAGATTTAGTTTAATACTGGTGGCCACAGACTTCCACCTTAAAGTGTATTGAAATCAGCATTAACGTCACCTTCCTGTCACTATTGATCTGAAACTCTGGACCTAAATGAGGGTGCAACGCCAAGCTCCTCTTCTCAAACACCTGCAGAAACTCCACCTCAAAAACTACAAAGTCCAAGTGTGTAAGTATCCCACTCAAAAAGGGAGACAGATCTTTTCAAGCATCCGGCAGTGTGACAAAAGAGGTCCAATGACAATATTCCTGACACACCGGGCAGGTGACCTACAACAGAGCAGCAGCGTTGCCACCACAAGTGTAGCCAGTGACAGTAAGAATTACAGCGAAAGGAGAAGGTGGAGGAAAGAGCGGTGAGACACTTATTTACAGTCGATGAAGGATTACTCACTTTTTTTTTGCCCTTTGTACTGCTGGGCCTTTTTCTTCTGCTTGGGCACAGACTGAGGCATGTCTCTGTTACCTGACAGAACAACATGGGATGGTTGTGGACAGTGAGGTACAGTTCAGTTTAAAAAGGAGACACAAAAACACATTGTGTCATTAGCACAGCAGTATGGTTTGAATATAAAGTAGCACAAGCTACATGTAGGGTGTCTGATCAATATCAGTGTATCTACAATGACATGTAAACACAGTTCCTCTCTCAGTGGCATTACACAATTCTATGTTTCTGATGTCTACTACACTCAATGAATGATAAACTAACTTTTTAGGGCCATAGCAATCCCTGGCCTTATTGCTAGATTACATTAAAGTAATGAGAATAGCCATCAGTCGAGCTACACTTTACAGCCATGTCTGTTCAGGCATATGTATTACATGTATTGAAGTCTTTGAAAGGAATTTAATAAAAAGGTATTTTATCACAATAAGTACATGAATGCTTGAGTTATAGCCAAAATGTGAGGGCACAATTACCCTAGACCACCAACATCTAGTCAGTACATTTTTGAGTCCAAGTGACATTTTTTTAAATCTGAAGAAATCCCCTCAACATATTTCTGACATATCGTGTTCACAAGAATTGAAGGACGGACGTCCAGACAACCTGGAGACATTCTCAATTAGCTAAGCATCCAGCAAGTATACAGAATATGAGCTTGCAGTAGTAAAGACAAACAAAAACTATTACACAATGCATGATGTGAAGAGTATAAAGATGTACAATATTCAAGATGTATTCCACCATCTATATTCAAATGTTAAGCCCTCTTCAGACATGGAATCTGTTACATTGCTGGGTTCATTAGTGGTGGCTTTTTAGCATGCAAGCACACAGCATGATGTTTAATAAACTATCAAACAAAAGATATTCAAACATGGCCAACAATCTATCTTTAATAATATCCAATTTAACAACCCCTTGTTCCTCTTTAGCACTGTAGCCCGAATCATACTGTCATAGATCTACTGAACCATGTATTCTTTTATCTCTTAGCAGGAATCATTACCTGGGCTTCATTACAACTATCTAAAACAGCTCCCAACCACCATCTTGCCACTACTCCAGGAACTTTAGATTCAAGTTGATCAGTCAATCAATCAATTTTGATGTGTATAGTCCATATTCACAAAATCCCAACACAACTTTAACACCTGATCTATATTGAGACTGCTTTTCTTCAACAGTTTAGATCTGTCTGAGCTGACTTCACTTATCTCTTCATCCAAACCATAAACTTGTCTATTCTTATTCCCATCAGATTGTTTAAGGGCCATCTGATTGTTTAAGGGCTTTAAAATTAAGATTAAGATACATTTATTTATCCCAAACACATGCACAGACATACACAGGTACACAATTGTAGGGAAATTTAACCTCTGCTTTTTTTAACCCATCTGGTGCAGGACACACAGAGCAGTGAGCAACCATGTACGGCGCCCGGGGAGCAGATGTTGGGGGAGTAAGGTGCCTTGCTCAGGGGCACTAGACAGGGTAGGGAGAATCCTCTTGGAGTTTGACAGATCAATCCAGGTTCGTCTTTTTGTTTTTTCTCCGTGGAGTCGAACCAGAGACGAACCAGAGACCTTTTCTGCCCATAGTCCAAGTTTCTGCCACTAGTCCACCGCCTTGTCTATTCTTATTCCCATCTGATTGTTTAAGGGCTTTACCATAGAGCAACACTTCCATATTAGATATAATCTATGGATCTTTGTTACGAGCTTCACACAACAGGCTTTTAAGGTTGAAATAAAGAATCACCTTTTTTAAAAGCCTCGTCTTGACACAGATGTTTTTGCTCAGATATATCAAACCTCTCATTCATTTCTAAAATCCTCAGAAAAACATAATTTGATCGTATAATTACAATGGATGGTATTATCTTGGCCTCTAGGTCTACGTGAATGAACCATGTAGTTATGTTTGACCTGGACATGCACAGTGACTCATACAAAGTGTTAAGATGAGCCTTCTTTTCACCTGAGCAAAATTTGACACATCCTGTCTCAAAGGAATGCAGAGAAACTAGTCCAGCTCAAAGTTGGGGAAGGTTAGAGTTAGTAACAGTGCCAGCTCAGGTGAGCCCTGAACCATCTCTCTGCTACTGTTCACCTGAACTACTGGAATAAACTCAAATGATTCACTGAACTCTCCCTGAGTATTTATATCACTACTACAAGTCAATACCTTGAGGGTCTTATCAATGTATCTGCTGTCACTATGGGTTCATAAAGAAAGAGCAGAATATGAGCCTTATTAGTGTTATCATAGCAAAGCCACCACATGACATGAGTAATAACTGAGGTAGTCAGAAAACTTGTCCAGCCAGTATCATGGAAAGATGTCGTTGGGATCACTATGACGCACTTTATAAAAAAGGGGCCAAAGTACACAGAGTAGTTAATAAGTAGAACACAGCAGTGAGCTGTTTTAATCAGAGATGCCAATCCTTAGGCTATTGATTGCTTTTAATTAATCATTTTCCTTCCTAGAAGGTTCATTATCAACTGATGTAATACAACAGGTATAACCTTTTGAATGTATTCTAAAAATCACAACCACTAACAACCTGAACTATTGATAATAACAAATCCAGCTATTCTGGCTCATGTCAGAGGAAATCTTTTATTGAGATGATGAGATATCTAGTTTCCAAAGAAGAGAGTTTGGCCTCATGGTGTCACCAACAGAGGGATCAGACAGACGGCACACATGAGCCCTCAGTGGTAACAGAGATGAAATGGATTCTTACTCTGAGAAGCAGGGGGTTGGAGCTGGTAGCCCGTCAGCTGACACCAGCCCACAGGGTAGAGGTCAGGTGACTCGCAGTCCACCCACTGGTCATACTCGTCCTCCCAGCCGTCAAAGTGGATCCTCAGTAGCCGGTGCACTATTCTTGTCACTGTGGCAACGCACACAAGCCGCGGCTCCATCAGGTCAACAGCCTCGAGCTTCATGCCGGGTCGAAAACCATGATTGGGAACCTCCTAGGAAATGTGACGCAGCAAATTGAATTAACTAGAGAATTAAATTTGACTTCTTATACAATGACCGTAGACACAAGAATCACTGATAATTCCTGATTCCCATTATTCCACATCACTGTCACATAACTCAATAGCCAGAAAAATATTACCAGACAACATTATTATACCTTTAAGAGAAACATGAAGGAGAAACCATGATAACGTTTACCTTGTTAAAAAGCTTGACAGGAGCAGCTATTGATCCTGATTCCCTGAGGTAGTCAAACCATTTATATGGTAGTTTAGTAAACCCTGGGGAAGATAGTCGGCATTGAGTCCGGAACATAAACCAAATGCACGAAGAAGCTACCAAACTAAAAAAAAAATTATTCAACAATTAATTTAACATAGGCTCCTCAAGGATGCAACTGTCTATTTAGAGACAAACTACGAGTGCTGTACCTCTAGGGGGCGTGAGTTCAATGTTGTTGATTTCACAGAAGCCGGCAGGAAAGATGGAGGGGGAGGCGCCATGGTAACAGAACCAGTCTGATCCGTCCACTGCCTCCGAACCGTCAATCCCGATCATGAGGTACCCGTCTGCCAAAACCTTAAACGGCAGAGAATGAATGAGGTGAGTCTCGAGCGGTTGAGTGAAGCTTATTTCAAATAAAATCTAAAAACAAATTGATCTTCTATTCCTGACAAGCAGCACCTGATAATGATGTGCAGTATAGATGCACACTAACCTTTCTTACAGTGGCTACACATATAGCTGAGAGATTGAGGGGGTCAATGGCTTCTAACTTCATCCCATCTTTGAACCAGTCCCCACTCTGGTCCACATCTTTTACCTGATATTCGCATGCAAACAACAAAAAGGAGAACAGATAAATTCTTTGCAATAATATGGATTTATCAAACATGAGATGTTACATATTAATGCAATTCACAATAATGATAGCAGTTGGACATAAACCACCCACCTTCAACATTAAGATTGGTTGTTTTAATGATATGGCAGATCAGTATATTATACCGAAGCTTTTTAGGGGCTGAAGATGCTTTGTGAATAACTTACATCTTTACCAGGATCTAGTTATACGTTTAAATGGAGTTTTCTTAGAATTTCATGACCAGGAGTAACTTTGTTCTAGGTGTATGGTTTATAAATACAACCCTCCGTCTACAATGGCTGGTCATTAGACACTGTCACGTTAATTCAAACCACGACATTTTGAACAGTACAGATAATATTAATAGAAAGTTTTTATTTTGCATTACCTTCTGGAAGAACTGAGCAGGAGCATCAACTTGACCCTCAATTTTCTTTGAAATATCTGAAAA
Source organism: Pleuronectes platessa (assembly GCF_947347685.1). Taxonomy (NCBI): domain Eukaryota; kingdom Metazoa; phylum Chordata; class Actinopteri; order Pleuronectiformes; family Pleuronectidae; genus Pleuronectes; species Pleuronectes platessa. The sequence continues at coordinate 17,856,454 of NC_070646.1, read as the reverse complement.
ATATATTGACGGATTAAAAAGACTAATCATTCCTGAGATGTTTTAGCATTATAGTCACAAAACGAGCCTCACAAACAATACATGATCTGAAAGGAGAGATGAAACTGGTGAGAGTTGGAGCGGAGGACGAGCTGGACCTCAGGGATTCACTTAGCATGAAGTCACTTTTATTCATACATAAAGCAGCGTTTCATAAAGTTACGTAAACCTCCGCTGTTATAACCACAATCAATGATGACTTTTCCTTTTTAGGATCAACCAAGAAGGGATCTACAGAACTTTGTTGGCAAATGTACCGAACGCCACCTTACCCTTTACAGCTTGTGTCATGTAATGGTTTACTATTTCTACAAACTGAGTGATCTACAAATAGCAGAAAACAACATGTATTATTAACAATAGATATTTTTATATGTATTCACTACAGATCATAAGTATTTGGGCTCTGTACGAAATTATTCACACATCACTATATAGCCCAATAAATAGGGAATTTGCCATTTTGAAGTGCAAACTGCAGCAAACTTTAAATATGGTCATTCAACTTGCTTTCGACATACTGTACAAATATTAACACTTTGAATCCATTGTGGGATTTTCCACCGGCCGACGTTGCTGTGCGTCATTGTCGAAGGACGATGAGGTACAACAACGTCAGATAGATCTGAACTGCTTTTTAAAATCAAGAAATGAAATGCCACTTGCTGGGGTAGTGACACAAATTATGACTGAACTGGGAGAACAGAATCCAAGCACCAAGAGAAGCTTTCTTCTTTGCAGTATATATATAAAGAGATCATTTTTTTATTTTGCCTTTTTTCTGCAGAAAAGTCTTTTAGCATATTGTATTGTGTATCGAAAGCTAAGATGTGGCACTTAACTGTAGTATCCATTATTTTATTTCAAATTAGAATGGGACTCAGAGAGTGCATTCCTCCACCAAGGCTAACACCCTATCTTGGCCTGAAGGACAACATGTGTGACTTCCCAAATACTTGTGGTCTTGACTATAATTTTCAACACCTTAAAAAGGCACCACTGAAGCAAAGGTGTTACTGGAACTTTCCAAACCCACCAGATCGTTTGAAGCGGTGTCCAATGCTTCGTGACCAGCCTATATTATGGATGAGGGGGCTGTACATGTGGCACCAGAAGTCATCAGATCCGTCCTGGCTCTCTTCGTAGACCAGCCTGAGGCGACCTCCAGTGACCTGCTCCACCAGCGCCACCCGCGTCCGGCACAGGTAGTTTTTATCCACCACCTCCACCCGCATCAACTTTTTAAAGGGGAACTGCGTGTTCTCATGTACCTACAGCGAAATATTATACATGGATTTAACAAAGGTAAACCCATCATTGTTGTGTCTAGTCCTTTAAGTTTCACACCTCACAAAATGAGGCAACGCTAAGTACTACATCTGAAAATACCATCAAAGAAAGAGATGTTTCATCAACATAGAGAATAACATCAGTTCTTGGCTCATTTTAATTCAAAGATATATGGTAAATGGTTTTGTATTTATATAGCGCTTTTCTAGTCTTGATGACCACTCAAAGCTCTTTACAGTACAGTTTTACATTCACCCACACATTCATACAGTGCATCTATTCGCAGCACTTTGTTACTCTATGGGGGGCCATTCGGGGTTCAGCATCTTGCCCAAGGACACTTCGGCATGCAGATAGGTCAGACTGGGGATCGAACTGTCGACCTTCAGGTTGGAGGACAACCACTCTACCCCTCAGTCACAGCCGCCTCTATATAGGCACTGGCCACCAAAAAAGTGTCATTCAATTTATTCTGTATTAGTTTCTCTCACCTTGGTATTAAAGTCAGGTGGCAGTGTTTTAGCTCCAGTAAGACGCTTTACAAGAAAGGCTTTCCAGTTAGAGTATTTATGCTGTATGCCTGTTAGAGAGATGAAACAAATAACAGCCAGTTACCATGAGCCGTCCGAGAACACAGGCATTCACGACAAAAGAGCAGAACAGGTTTGGCACGAGGCTCACTTTTTGGAGGTACAAGGGGTTTCCCACTTGAGGCGCACCATCCCACTGGGTGAACCTCAGGGATACAGAGATTACACCAGAAGTCCTTACTGGTGTCGTTGTCAAAACCCTCATAGCGCAGGAGAGCCTTGAACCCTGCAGAATGTTGACACTTGTGAGTTTCTGCTGAATTTCAATCTTGAAGCTGGAAACACTGGTCTGTCTTGTTAATGAAGTCAAAGAACTGATATGTTAAGTATCATTCAGTGAATCAGCACGCAGGTGGATGTGACACATAGACAATGTGCCATCTGAAAAGGATGGTTTCAGGGCAGAAGAGGAAAACTCAAAACTTTTTCACGTAATGTTAAAAGGAGTTTATCAAGATAAAACTATATTTTACAGTGGATAGAGTAAAAGAGAATGCCACTGTGATTTTACATGGCAAAACACAAAAAAAGTAATCTCATGGTCGAATACCTTTTCCTGTATGAGTAACTGTCTGCAAAGATTCATTCCTGAGCATTTTTAAGTATTGAACGTGTTAAATGCAAAAATGTTATGGTTATGATGTGGATAATCTCATTCAGATTATCCGATGGTGTTTATTGTCTTTGAACTAGTTGTAGAAAATGTCTTACCTGCTAGCTTAATGATTTCTGCTATCCAGTATACCTTGGTGGAGAGACTGGTGTCAGAGTTGAGCACTTCAATCCTAACACCTTCTTCTATGTCTCCCCAGCATGTCCCCATAGGGGCCTGAAACACAGAAGCGGCAGTAAAGTTACATAGATGACAAAGAAACAAATCATTTTTCAGTCTCAAATCAGCTCTACTTTTTACTTACATGCTTGAAACAGCTGACTGGCGCTCCGACTGTGTTATTGCTACAGATGTACCGACCCCAGTCAAAAATCTCTGCTGGGACCACTGGCAGAAACAATGTACAGTGTAAAGCTGGAGTAACTTTTAACATGGAATCACTTTCACCTTATTAATAATTATGACTGCTTGTTGAAAACATACCTGCTTTTGGTTTCGCCTGGTTCTGTTGACTGGCTTGGTACTGGGCGTAAGCTGCCAATTTGGCCATGAGAGGCTGTTTCTGTAAGACTTTTGCCTTTTTCGTTGGTGGTTTGCCCTTTCAAAATAAAGCAGAAATGATCATTTTTCTAACTATAATCACTTTATCTTAATAAATGTGTTAAAAAAATATAGTTGGAAGCATTTACCTGTAGTCGAGCCAAGATGCTAGCTTTTTTGGAATTAGAGGAATAACTCCTCGAACACGACACACTGCAGAAGCGCTTGGTTTTGGAGTAAAAAGCATCTCGTACTCCGACCATCCCACACATCTCACAAGTGGCTGTGAAGAAGAGTGCACAAAACAGAAGCAGGATCTGTTAAAATCATCAAACTGGTACACGATGGCTAATTCTTTGTTTCTTATGCAGATTATTTTCCAAAGGTCCACACAAACTTTAAGTTCAAAACTTATTTACTGACCCATTCCAGCCTTGCCATCGGGGTATGTGTAGACTTGACCATTGTTCTTGATAATGGGCAGGCTGACAGGGATGGAAGGTACCACCTCATCCTCACTGTCCTCGGAACTGGAGCTGCTGGTGGACTCTTCACTGCAGCTGTCATAGCCATCAAACATCCCGAACGAGTCTCTCCGCTTACGTTCTGAACGTGGGGTGCGTTCAGCCTTCACAGTTGAGAAAAAGACAAAGGCATCTAAATTAGTAACATATTCAATTGCCTCAAATACCTCCAGAACTATATAGAGCATAAGGATATAGAAATAGATGTAGGGCTCACTAAAATGTCAGAAATTTGACAATATTCCTCACTTGAAAGTCCCACAAGTAAAACAGTGATGTGTACCTTATGTAAGACTTCAGTTTCGAGTTATTTAAAGGAAAATATAATTATTCCTAAATGTGTTCCTTTGTTTTCTTTTTCAGGCAAGACTGTCAAACTGTAATAAAAGCATTTATTATCTCTTTTTGTTTTTCAAACAAACATGAGCCAGGCCATAAATCAATGACAGCAAGCATCACTTCAATACAGGGTTAGTAGCATACAGCTCTTTTTTTTTAAATGCACTGGTATCGGCCGATACACAGGTATTGGATCTGTATCAAGAACGGGAAAATAGTATAGCTGCAACTAACCATGCATTCCCTTATAAATATTGATGATCATTATTTGCAGTTTACATAAATCATACAGTAAATTCAAAATGGTATCTTAAAATGTCTGATTGAGTCCATAGATTAGAGGGTATTGTCAAAGACAAGAAAATAAAATAGCACATATTTGCATTCAAGCTGAAAGCAGTGACTTGTTGGTCATTTTAAAATTAAAATGCATTTTCAAAAGCTATTATAAGAATGTCAACATTGTAAATTTATTTTCTGACTCATTCAACAAATTAGGATTAGTGCTGGTGTACAATTATAGTAGCACGGTACATGCTCATCCTTTGCATAGAGCATATTTGAGTATTTCTAAAGGATCATCTGCTGTGAGATCTGACCTGTTAAGGACAACTACAAACGACTATTAATCTAGATGCAGGTGTAAGACTGCAGTGAGAAACTGAAGATTCAATATTTGCTGCCTGACAGTATTGAAATATGTTTTGTTGTCACAGCCTGTTTACTTCCTCCTTTCGGCATAACAGGTGACATACCAGCTAACTGAGCTAATATTTATTATTTCACAGGAACAATACTGAAATAGTAATAACAAACTCTACCTGCCAGTAAAGACTCCACGAGCGAAACAGGAAATGTACAAAACAGAAGAGATAACTAATATACGAGCTGAAATAGGGGGCGGCCCTACTGGAAATAGCTCTCAATGCTAAATGGTGCTAGCACAGATAGCTAGCGGAAATGTTTTTTCCAGTTTTTTATTCACAGACCCACAGCGCACTTTTCATTCACACTGCAAATTCACATCTGCTCACACGCAATTAAATTAAACCTGGGGTCACTATATTTCTACCGCTGTGGAGAGCTTCCTAATATTTAACTCTAGCTGTCCACCAGCTAGCTGCGATTTACAGATAACAACAAAGGAGGAGCGTTAGCTTTAGCAAATCCCCAGTAATCGGAGGCTCGCGGCCCTAAAATGCTAATAATTCACTCACCAGATCCCGTGCGTCTTCCATCAGCCCTTCATATAGAGAAGCTGCTAGATCACTGTGCTCGCGTGCTGATACAACTCCCCACGCGAGGGGTGATTTCAGCCTTTGAAATAGCAACAATTATATAAATACTACCAGGCAGGGTATCAACAAATTACTCTGCTGCTCCTGCGCATGTGCGAGCGTAACCTGCTTTCACGCGATTGGCCCGTTCGGGGAATGGAGTTCAGCCACCACTACAGAAACAAAACAGTGGAGTCCGCGATGGGAATGAATGAATGGCCTCTTCAGTTTCAGGTGTGAAGTTAGATTAGAGAGGAACATTTCTTTACTTCACTTCCCGTAGCAAACCATCGGCAAATCATCAGCAAACCATCGGCAGGAGAAACAGAGGGAAGATCCTTTATATGACCAGTTGTTCATTTAAAATCAACTGTGTCTCTGCAGAGCACTTAGTTAAAGTGACATTTATGCTAAGGTCACCCCCCCCCCCCCCCCTTTCTCTATGTGAAGACAGTGTGTGAAATGTCTTTAACTCTTTAAAACACATATTCAACTTCAACTCATCATTCAGAGATTTGTTTAAGCAAACATTTATAGCACAATCAACACTTCAAAGTAAAAGGCACACAATTCCATTCACATAAAATAAATCCTTTATAATATATAGTGCAATCTATTACACCTTAAGTTCTTGGCTGATGATACAGTAGATGTCACATTTTCACATCGTACACGAGAGCATGGGCCACATTCGATACTGTGCGTTTTCAATTCAATATGACTTGAAGCCTAATATAGAGACAATTAAATCCTTTGCAAACAAGAAGAGAAGAAAATATACAGCTGCCCTCAGCTTCCTCTGACTTGTATCACAGTGCTTTTCACAAATAATACTGATATTGGTTTTGTGCCTGTCTTCATTTGAACACAAACTATAGTAATGACACATTTACGCAAAGCTGAATAATGTGCAACAGAACAGCACAAAATGACTTAACAAAAGATTCACTGTGTCCTGACGAAACAACAATAAAAGGGAATATGGCTGGAACAAGTGTTGCACGCTTGTCACGTCGGTAAGGCTCCACAAGAAGAAAATATGAGGTTTGGGTTGGACAAGGAATCCCCTTCATCTCACTAGAACTGGTGCAGAGGAATGGATGGTCAGTGCTGGAAGATTGAGAGTTGGGTTATGATTGATATAGATATAGTGGTTCAAACATTCCATCTCCAGAGAACACTTAATTTAATTCAAGAAACAACACCTTGATATGTAGGTACGTCTTTGGTCTCAGAGCAGCTCATCATCTATGACATCATCGACACTTCCTGAGATAGAGCCAACTTCTAAAAGGTACAAAAAGAAATCGTGTGAGTTCCAGGTCAATCAGCAGTCATCAGGCAACCAATTAGACTCTCCGCAGTGCAGATGGTTGACAGAGAATCGCAATAAAGAACTTAATATATAGATAAGTGAGGTCCATCTAATTTGACAGCAAAGGTCAAAGTACTAATTCAGCTGGATATCGAAATAATTTACTTTTTAGGGAATGACAATGTGTCTCTCAGACTCTCATTTTTTTTATTTATCGTTTGATTGAACACTTGTAAAAGTTTGTTTTATCAAAGCTGCGTTTTTTGTTGAATTCACCTCAATTCAAGATCCTTAACTTAAGTTTGAACTAGTCAGTATGGTGTTGTGGATATCATGAACTTGACTTTTCATCAGCAGAAATAAATTAATTAAAAACCCCACACGGGAGGATTTAAAACAGAATCGACGATGTCGTTTCAAAATTCAGATTGATGTTAAATATATCTTACAAAAAACCTTTAACTAGTCGCGGTAAAAGTACTCAAAATGATAAAGTCCGATCTAAATAGTTAAACTTGGTTAAGGGAAGTTCAAACGGCTTGTCCTGCTCAATGTGTCAGTGTGACTCAGTCACAGTCTCTGTCACTCTCAGCAGTCATTTGGCTAATATGTCTCTCGACTGCTCACTCTCTGCTTATTGAAGCAACAGTTGTTAAAAGTGTGTTAATATTTTTCATTAAAGCCTAGGTTTGTGACTAAGAGGGATCCTTTTCCTTTAGATACAAAAATATTGTTTCGTGTAACTAATTTACTGAAAACAATACAAATAATGCGTTTCATTACAATATTCATGGCAACAATGACATTAACTAAGACCTGGTGACTGCGGCTTTCCTGTCATCTCTCAACTGACACCATCACATAAAAAAAGTAGGTATGTATAGATAAACTGATACAAGCAAACTTGCAGTTCGGTCTTATGCTACTGTTTCCCTGATTACCTAGATGAATTGTCAGGGTGCAGGAGAGTATTTACCTGCCAGTGTCACAAATGTGGAGGGATTAGAGGCATATCTGCTTGACAATTTACCCAGACCACATGAGTGAAAGACATATCTGTGTCTAATAACTCAAAACATATGAATGATGGGGTTCAAGCTCAGCCTTCGCCTATGTTTTGCTGTATTTGTTGCAAGGGGTAATGGAAACTTCTAATCGTGTTCCACATTTTTGTTAAACTTCTCTCTTTCTCCGAGTCTTGGCTGGATGTCAGGTCATACCCATCATGACTGTGAATGGTCCATTTGTGAACACTTTACCTGTTGACATCCTACAAACTGCCATTTTATCTTTATCCAATATTCATTTTATCTTTATCCATTCATTGCACTTCATTTAGGTCGCTATTTGTCTCAGCTTTTTAGTATCTTAACTTCTGCAGTGAGTATGTGTGGTGACACAGCCTGTTATTTTGTTCCAAGTTGATCTTGCTCCCAATCAATCATCGGGCAGATGACTAAACTGTCTCATTATTAGAGTCTGCACTCACCTGACAAGCTGATACAGGAGAGACTAAGCTCCGATGATGCTCCTATCACATCATCCTGTAAGATAAAAATAAATTAAGCCGTCAAAGTGTTTAAGCAAGTGGAGGATACATTTTAACTCTTCAGTCAATAACGAGAGCAATATTGAGGCCTTTGTCCCCAGCCCTCTGATACAATTTGTCACTTTGAAAAAATAATCTTCATTTCAGGTCCACATTGTCGTTTTCCAAACTTTCAAATGCATCTCATGGTTTGCACCAACAAAGGGTTGGCTGCAAAAACACTTTTGGACCAAAGATTCCAGGAACCATTGAACTAGAGGAAAAGGTTTTAACTAGACCTTAAGGTTTGTCCACCTGCTAATTTTATGATTTAGAATGAAAAACATTCACTTATCACATATTTATATATTTATATCAGAATTGGTCAGTTTAACACCTAGTAGACAGCTTTTGGTTTTTCTTAAGATCTTAAGGAAGAAACCCTTTTCCATCAGACAAGAATAAATTCTATGATTATCTTATTTTTGCCAGGAAATTATACTTTGAATATATTTGACATGGGCATAAACAAAAAAACTGACCTCAAGTTAAACATAAAACCTTATTCTACAGATACAAAGTACAATATACCACACAGTTTGGTCACTAATAAGAATCAGCTTGGTTCAGTGGCTCACCAGCATCCTCTGCAGGCAGCCCAGATTGTCACCCTCCCTCTTCCCATTCGCCAGCTCCTGGAAGCTGACAGCATGGTCCCGCCGAATCAGCTCCTCGCCTATATCTACAGTCTAGGATGAATGTTTTTTTATTGTTTTACTACATGTGTGAAAAAAAGAGCGCCAGGGTGAGAGACATTCCTATAAGTCAACAAATAAACACAGATATGACCAGTGATAGAAATCGGTCTGACCTTGCCATCAATGTTGACATAGAGCTTAACACTGGGCCAGGAGGACAGCTCAGAGTGCGAGTAGCTGCACAGTTTGGCCTGCAGGGGTTTCCAGGAAGCACAGTAAGTCAGTTGATCAAACTCATCCAGGGCAGCCTCAGTCCATATCTCCCCTAAACAACGAGACAGATCAGAAAATATGCATTTAAAAATAAGGTTTGGGGGGGTGTTAAAAGGGGTATCACTTCGAATAGTTTCGTGTTTTTATTCAAATGCATGTAGGATGAAGGTACCGTATTAAGATGACGGTTTTACCTTTTGGTCTCACTCCTGCTAAGTTGCACTCAATAGCTTGGAAAGGTAAGCTGAGGAAATCACTCCTGAAAGGTTAATGTAGCAAAAGCAAAAGCTGTTAATAATTTAGCTCTTGCACTTTTCGCTGATGCCATGAACAATAATATGCTCTCTGAAGATGCATTACAGAACATCAGAACCCTCACTCCTGCAAGTGTGTGTACACAGTTATATGGAGCGGTGGAGATGAACACTTGTTTCCAAGTTTGAGCTGACATACGCCTTGAAAAAGTAGGTCTCTAATCAAGATGAGCTGCACGTCTTGGATTGTGGGAGAAGGCTGGAGTATGCGGAGAAAACCCAGCAGACACAAACACTGTGTCTCACATCAGGGGAGGACCCGGAGGACCCGGCCTACGCAGCAGACGTCAGCTGCATCCTTCATCATCTGAACCTAAATGAGAGGGTGTGGTCTTCTGACCAGCTTGTCCCACCTTTACAGCCTATGTCGCTTAGTGCTTCTGTCGATTAAAAACACTAACATGTGTACGATTGCTTGGGTAGTACTCTATTTAAAAATGATTTCTTCTGATGTTTTTGCCTCGCTTGCTGCCACGTTACGTCTTTGTAAAACATTTTGTCACTGAAGCCCAATGAGATATGGGATAGGCTCGGCCGGGAAGGATCCACCTGGTGGAGGCTTCATTGCTTGTGGGTGGGAGGACACACTTGTCATCTTCTACATTGAATACTTATGGTCTGGTCTACACTTAATAAACAACACAATAATGCATTCTTCACGGTTCCGAGTTCAGATAAATTTACAATGCAGTTACTTTGATGTCCAGCTTACCTCATATGGCGGAGGCTGTCTCTGGGCAGCTCCCCGTTGTCCCCAAAGTCAACAAAGTAAAGGTCCACTAGTCCAGAGCTCAGAACTCCCAGGACCCTTGCCCTGTTCCATGTACCGTGGTCCTGGTATGGAGCAGCCACAATGTCCCCCACCACAATGGTCTCCACCTTCTGCTCCTGTTGAACAGAAAAAGACGGACAGTATCACACTGTGTTAAATCCTAGGACTTATTACATGATCATAGGATGGCATAGGACATGTCCTCACTGTGGGGTTGCCGCTGTTGTAGTAGCGGTTCATCTCCTCTGCAAGTTTGTCAAGCTGGAGGGAGCGAACCCCCAGGATCTGGATCCAGAAGTGGTTTGGGTTCTCCGACGCAGAGACATAAACCTCTAGATGTTCGTCAGGCTGGAAGCTCAGGTCTGGGCTGGGAACTTGACAATGCAGAGAGAAAATCCAATATATTCTTTGTATGATATGATCATGTTCAAGGACAGACAATAGTGGGGACGTTATAGTGAATGAAAAGTCTTTTCAGGACTCCATTACTAACTTTCAAACTTGGAGACTTCGGACAGTGAGTCTGTGGAAATACTCTCCTCTTCCTCCTCCTCCTCCTCCTCCTTGTTGTCGGTGTTGCTGATTTTTAGCTTCTCCATCTCGTCAACATTACTTTCTGGCTCTCCTGTGGTTCCACTGGCATGAATGATCCCATTCTTCTCCGTCTGGGGGTAGGGACCATTGTTGTTTAAACCCACTGGCTCTTCTGCCTCTGTGATGTCTGCCTGCTGATGTATACCAGTGTGGCCACGTTTGTGGCGTAGAGCAGATGACTGGGAGATCTTCGTCCTCACCATCATGTCCTCTCTGACCTTTTCTAGAATCAGCTCCTACAACCCAGTCATAACAGTTACATGTGTTACCTCAGGCAAGTATGTGTCTGTTTGTATGTTCATTAGCAAGTGATGTCAAAAACTATTTATGGTGGTGAGATCTATGAGTTTGTACAATTTGGTGCAGTTTTACAAACTATGTTTCTTTCTTATTTGTATACATTACTGGATATTTTTCTACTCGCCTTGGCCTGTTTCACTTCCTCTTTGGTCCCAGTGATTGTAATGTTGCCCTTTGTCGACGGACCTTGGGTCTTCTCTTTGGAACAATCCACTTTGGCCCCTGTGGTCCTGGTGATCAGTTTCAGACTCTCTCCACCACGACCTTCAGCACAGGCACGACATAAGCAACCCTTCAGTCTCAAATATTCCACAAAAATTTGCAAAAAATAACCTTTATTTTAACAACCAATCTAAGCACATGGTATAAGAGCATTGACAAAGGGCATGTAGTCCATCTCTAAATCCCTTGTGGCTAAATGAACAGGAGAAAACTGGTCATTGGACCAGGTGCATGTTTAAAAGAGCTATATGTAGTCTCTTACTAAATCATGGGAGAGTTTTGGGTGTAACAAGCAATAAACCAATCAGATGGCCATCTCCCTTTCCCTGACAAACCCAGGTGCGATTGCACCATAATGAATTGTTACAATAAATATGAATTTACCAGGTAGTAAGATATCACCTATTTAAGAGCATATTACTATCTTGATAATGAGCCTTAAAAAAACAGTGAATACTGCACCACTGACTTCAGACCAATTTTTTCAAATTCCACTCACAATCCCTCTCTGCTGCCTTGAGATAGAATTGCACCACACCACATCTAATTTAAAGATTAACACGGCTATGGGCGTTCAGATGGGCACAAGTGCATAAGCTATTTAGGAAACATGGAGTTTATTGTTTTTGTCCAAACGATTTTGCATAACCTAACTACACCCTGCAAACACTTCATCAACACAAGGTTTGATGACACAACCTCTCACAGATCATGGGTAGAAATGGCCATCAGGTTGTACCTCCACCACAAAGCAACCAGACTTACAGTCAATAAATTCATATCCTCAGTGTTATAGAGTACTTTTATATGCAACCTAAAAGTTATGTTTGTATAATTAACCATAGTTATTCAATGAATGTGAAGATGAAATTGACATTTTGGCAATTTACTGTATTTGGTGGATTTTAGATGTTGAAATGTTTGCTTGGTAGTGTACGCTGGTTGCTTGCAGTGCCTGTAACACTGTAGAGATCAGATTTCAGCCCAGATACAAACTGGGCTAAAAGGCTCAGGAAAGCTCAGTTAGTGACCTGGTGATAATGATCTGTGGATTTTTCGTGAAACTACATTGACAAGTGACACCTTTCACACTGCAGTAAGTCAACTGATGCACAGATCATATAAAATATTGATGGATGCAAGCTAATGGAAGAGATAGCAGCAACAATCAATCGTATCCACTTAAACATTTAGCAGCTACCTATTATACGTCCGAATGCCGTCTGAGGGACCTCCAGAGCCTCAGTGACTGGTTCACAGTCTGTGACAAGGTTCTCCAGGACACAGCGAGCCAGAAAGATCTGTTCCTTAGAGCCCTGCAGCAGGAAGCATACAGCCCCGGAATCTGACAAGACCCTCACTTGGGCCCCAGACTTCTGGGTCACCTGCAACAGACACAGAGAGCTGATGGAAATGACTGATTTCATATTATCTGTCATACTTTATTGTGTGAGATTTTAAGAAGAAGTTTTTTGTACGAATCATTTGGGGAGTTGCAAGTCTTCATATCCTATGAGACTCACTGTCAATCAATTAAGTTGAAATAGTAAGTATCAATGAATTCCTTCAAACAAGGCTGCAAAACTGAAGATTTTCCTTTGAGGACATGATCTCATCTAGATAAGCATAACACAAGATAAATCACGATGGAAATCTCCATCATGATAAAATACGATTTAACTTTGAACTCCACCAGGAAAGGATAGCGGGTGCTGAATGTCAGAGATATTACGTTTGAGCCATTTTCACCTGCACTGAGGAGGTTATGCTTTCATTTTGTAGGATTACAGAAAAACTACATGACAGATTATGAAACTTGGTGGAATGATGCAGGATGGGTCAGGAGAAAAAAACTGAATAAATTGATGGATTTTCAAAAATTTCTCTGCAATGGTTCCCACAGACTTTAAATATTTGGCCGTAGCAGGGGTGGTTACACATGCAAGCACACGAACATTGCTCTCACACGCAACAGATTCCGAGTGACAGGCACACAAACTAACGAATGAAAGACAATATCTTTCGTGAGAGAGAGAACTGCATTGCATGCCACTTGAAGGTACACACACAAATACACCTGGAACTGTTACTACTGAAATTGGACGTAGATGGATTTTTTTGGTGTGGGGGGGGGGGAATGATAGCCTGAGCATGTGTGTGGCAAATAACACTATCATGAAACGGTCCCAGGACAGATTAGAACATGGCGGGCAGCATAGTCTAGATAAGTAATGGCTGCTTTGACATGTGAGATAGGGCATTAGCCCTGGCGGAGGTAAGTTCTATTTTTCTATGTTAACAAACTTAGATGACTAGTTAATTGACACAGATGTACAGCTTCCTAATTCAATGTTTAAATCGATTCTAGAGCTATTGTAAAATTGTCCTCCGCTTTTAACTGAGAAGATGAAAAATCGTCATCAGGTATTGAAGGACTCACCATTTCCAAGAACTTGGCTTGGTATCTCGACATGTTCCTGTAAACTTCTACAGGAAGTGTCATCTTTGACGTCTCAACGTCAGGCTCCTTACCTGCGAGACAGCATTCACACATGAAGTCACTTATCATTTATACACAAATAAGGGTTCTAACAATAGTTCTTGGCAGCAGATACCCACTGATGCTGGTGCTGCTTATGTGGCGATAGACGATGTAGCCCACCGTGGCCCCAACAGAGAGCCCCGCAGCCAGAGCCACCATTTTCCCGGAGCTGAGGGAGCTCTTGGGACCCTCCTTCACTGCATCCATGACACGCTGTAGACCCAGCGGGACGCTCCACCTAAACACAGACATGACACATGTCAACTCCCATTGCTGGTGTTAGGACTACGAATGTCCTGCACATTGTGTGTCTATGTCCAGGTCTTTTTTATCAACTTCTGTCTATCAAGTCTTTACAGGAAGTCAGCTGTCTTTTATACCTTTTGAAAAAAAGACAAATTAACATCACAGCAATCCAGATGAACCTCGGGGTATCATGAACAATTCTCATACATTTGTTGGCTTGCTGGGCAGCTGTACAATCATGCAGCACAACAAACTTAAGCATTAGCAAGCCTAAAATTAAAAACTGTAAATCATGTGTAAAACATTTTCAAAATCTGACCACTTATTGATTAGGTTTCTCTGAGGAACCCCAACTAATTAGACAATGTATTGTTTGTATTTCATGAACCAGTAACTGTGTCATGTATAAACTATAGACTGTATATAAAGATAAACTCCACGTTCCAACCTGATTCCACATTAAGAAAATATTTCGGTTACAGGTGCTGCCATCTTGTGCTGGCGACGTCATTTGGAGCCATTATATCTGTGCTCGACATATTGAATATCGGTTTCTGATGTAAATCAGGATTTTTCAGCCCAATATTGGCATCAAATCACTTATTGACCAAACTTATCAGACACACAAACACTTAAACATGTGTGATGAGAGGTACCTACACTAAAGTGATCCCGTTAATCTGGCTTCACTTGAGGGAGCTGTCAGGTTGTCCATGTTTACATAGTCATTCTTTACCTTGAGAATTTAGGTTTTTCTTGATCTTGAAAACAATTCCAATCAGTGGTCCATTTAGTAGCTTCTCTGAGGCTCTTTATCGAGTTTCATGAGCAGATGGGATTTGCTCAGCTGTCACAGAATTATAGATATTTAAGTTTTTCTGAGCACTGATAAGTTCTTAATGTCCATGTTGCCGAGGAGGACCAAAGTTCACTCGTGATCTTTGAAGCAGCTGTGGAGGGACCATCTTTGTGTGATATGATAAAAAGCTTGTTATGAAATTAAAACTCAACTCTAATTGGTGAGAACTGTTACATTTGTGATTCTGTAACTGAGATAATTCACTTAACTAAATCATTGCAAGTGTCCCGAATTCCTCAGACTGCAGAAAATTCTTACAGAATGGCCTCACTGTCTCAGGCTGTATCATTTGCAAGATTGTAGGACATTCAAAAAAGAAACATGCGCAAGCAGTCACATACAAAGTATAGTCCTCTAAATGCTTAAACATTTAGTGTATACTGTACATACCCACACAGCACTGCGCCTGTTATAAATGCACAAAGCATTGGTCCTGACCCTGCCAGTAATGCACTGTAAGCTGCTGCTGTTGCAAACACTTGAATACTGTTTACTATATTTGGGCGACCTCCATCCATTCCACTGATCACTGAATACTTGGACCAAATTCTTTCTGAGGCTTTTCACGCGAAACTACTTACAGCTACAACTTACAAGCAGAAACAGAATGCAATGGAGGAAGCCAACAGCAAAGAGTATAGGGGCTATACACCGGGGAGCACACAGCACCACCATGCAGATGCGTGTCTCACTGGGAAAAGAGGGCTCTGGGGCTGTAGTTGAGAAACACCTGCGACCTGGACACACCAACGTCCATCTCAAAAGAATCGTGACAGTAAGACTCAAGTCTTCTCCGATCCGGGCTCTGTTTTTTGTGAACATCCAAGTTCAAGACTACTGACAGAGAGAAGGGGAACAAAGTAGCATCATTTCAACTCGCTGCAGGTCAGCAAATGGCCACATTACACTTGGATGCACATTTCAATAGAAACCATTGCAAGACTGACTAACTTAATACAGTTCTATACTGAAGCCGGCGATTAAGGCCTAGCATAACACAACAGGACGACTAATCGCTTTCTTAAAATGTTCTTTTAGACTTTCAGAAATTGCTCAAGTGTATAAGAAAGATCCAGCAAGCAGCATGTTGTTCTGTTGTTCAATAATTTAGTGAAACCATCATAATTATTTGTTGCCACCACCAAAACATTACATTTGTATATTTAGAGTGATTTTTTCACAAACAGATGGGCATTTGGAGGCGGTGACCGAGTTTGGCACTGCTCTGAAGGTGTTAGCAAACAGGTTATTCACACTGAGGTTTCAACTTCGATTGGATCAGATCACATTGAAACATTGTTCTTTTTATGCGCACAGTGGATGGTACATCACAGTCCTCCTCAAGTAATCATCTGCTCCAATTAACAAAAAAAATAAGGAGAGCAGACTAAAAGGGCTACTTTAGTAATATTTTCAGGACAGTTTGCAACAAATGGAATTGAATTATACTTGGTCTAAAACAGAAATAAGTAACTAACAAGCAGTGGTGTAAAGTAACAGAGTAAAAGTACTTCGTTACAGTACTTAAGTAGTTTTTTTGAGGATCTATACTTTCCTTGAGTATTTACATTCATCAGGACTTGTACTTTTACTCCACTACATTTAAAAGAAAAAAGATTTACTTTTACTCCGTTACATTGACATTGAACACCGCGTTACTCGTTACAAATTAAAATCTGAATATAATTGTCAATCTCTCATCATGATATTGGATTATCTGGACTGTGCATGTTTGCGCGAGAACGGACGGTGCCTCGCGAGGATTACCTGAGGGCGGGACGCGAGATAAGCCGTCAACCGGACTACCGGGGGGGGGGGGGGGGGGGGGGGGGTAGTCCAGCGCAAGACCCTAATCGTCCGGAGGAAACCTTGTTACGAGTTGTACTTCCTCTAGTGTCCAGTTTGATCGTCTTCTTGGCATTCCACCATGGCCATGACCGACTCTGGAGGGGCCCTTCTGAGGACCTCACTAAACCATCCAATGGGGAGTAGCGATGTGTGTACAAAGGGCAGGGATGTGATCAATGCGAGCAGATTCCCCATCCATTTATTCCCTTTAGAATTATCCAGGTAGGAGCTCGTTTCAGTTCAGTCTTTATTATTCGGTCTGAAATTTGGCCTGTTCTTCTCTGTACTAGCACTCTGCAGTTTGTTAACGAAAGAGAAACTATCTTATTTTGTTTGCCTAGAACTTGTTTCCTTTTGCTGAGCTATCATAAGGGGCATTGTGTATCATTCATGCTGCTGATTAGAAAGTGAAAGGTCCAAGTTTAGTGATATTTACAGTTAACAATTTTTTAGTGGTTATACTGTGGTCTATTATTGATCTTAGGAAGACTTAAGAGGCCCTTGTTTATTCTGTTGTGTTGGTTCCATATTGTCCCTAGAAGATCAGATGCACTAGTCCAATACTATTTGAACCTCAGCATCTGGGGTTTGAATGTTTACAAATATACCTTATATGTATATTTTTGTTATAATTTTTCAGTTAGTTGAAATAAATCCTGATGAGAATAATTTTGGGTTGCTTGTGTATGTATAGGGCTACCATAAAAAACACTTAGCATGTTTAAGTTTGGTACTTGTACTTTTACTTTTGATACTTAAGTACATTTCAACACCAGATACTTTTGATACTTAAGTACATTTAATATGAGCTACTTTAAGACTTTTACTCAAGTCATTTTCTTACGGGTGACTTTTACTATTACCGAAGTCACTTTCAGGTAAGATATCTGTACTTTTACTCAAGTATGGTTTTCAAATACTTTATACACCACTGCTAACAAGTCACACAAGTTGTATCATCTCCCAAACAGAGCTATTGTGAGTAATCAATACATAAGCCTGCATTAGCAAAAAAATAGATGTTTCAAGGTTTCCAAAAGTCAAAAAAGAAATCCCCTGCGGTCAGTAACACTTTGATCGTATGTTACATGGTGACAGTGTCATCACTGTGGGAAGAATAGCTGGTTAGGAAAATGAACAAGGTAGAAGTAGAGTCTCCCTATGAACACATGCACTGTTTTCCCTCTCCTCAGGTACATTTATTTATTGAAGCTATAACTGAGCATAAGTACAGCAGCTTCTCATGAAGTTTATCTCATCACATCAAGCAAACATCACCTTGTGGCAACAAAACCACGGAAATTTATACTTTTTCTACTCTAACAATGACATACCCCAGTTGTCCTGTCAAAGCAGTGAACATGTTTATACATTATATCTCAAATGAACAGTTTTATATCTGATGACCTGTCAGAGCGACACTTTCTCCTCCTGTGTGCCAGGCTACCGTTAGCTCGCTGCTGGCTGACGCAGGCGACTCAGAGCTCCAGTCAAACGAATCAAACATCGTTGCAATGCACACGTCCTCAAACAAAACACCATTTGTGGGTTATTCTGACTGAACATGATGTTGTGAAGCGTGACACTCACAGACAAACTCTCACTTTCTTCAGACTCGACCTTCTCCTCCTCCTTCTTCCGTGGCGACTGCCTCTTCTCCTTCTTCTTCCTCCTCTTCTTCCGTATTGACTGGAGGTGTACAAACCAGCTCATCGACGCACTACCGCCCCCTACTGGACTGGAGTGTCACTCAGGAGGTTATTCAGGGGAAAAGTAAAGTAAAATTAGCGCGTGATTACCAACCAAGGCACGAAAAGAACCACATTTTAAAAAATGCCCAATTTGGGGCTTTATGCAAAGTTTGACCGGCAGCCAATGAAGCTGCTGAAGGACAGGAGTGATGTGATTAATGGAGGGGGTTCGGGAAACGATGCGAGCGGCAGAGTTCTGGATTAGTTGAAGTTTATGAAGGAATTCGTGAGGGAGACCAAAAGGAAGGGAGCTACAGTAATCAATGCGGGATGTAACCAGGGTGTGAAAGAGAATAGAGCCGCTGTTGGAATGTAAAAGACGGCGGAGGCATTAATGCTAAGTACACTGTTAGAAATATCAGTGGAATGTACGGTAAAAACAGTAAAAGACAATAAAATGTAAAAAAAAAAAAGTATATAACTGTAGTGGCCCATTCGAGCCTTAGACAACTCTTTGGTCTTGCCCATGGTCGAGAGGTTGGAATCTGATTAATTGATTCTGTGGACAGGTGTCTTTTATACAGAGAATGAGTTGAGATTATGAGTACTTTCTTAAAGGGGACATATTATGCCCATTTTACCACAAGTTGATATGGTTCCTTGGGGTCTTAATGGAATGTCTGTAACATATTTTGGTCAAAATACCACAAGGATTTGTGTGCAATATAATACAACTTTTGCAAAACAAACGTCGAAACGTGTTGATATATATTTGATTTATTTTCCTTTTTGACCTGCCATACAGCCTGGGGAACACTGGTTTAGGTATGTGACAGTGACATATTTGTTTGCGTGCACCTGGAGAGTCCTTAAACTGTTTCCGGCTCCGGAGGACACTGCAGACTAGAGCGGGAGCAGGTCGAGAGAAGAGGCCGCCAGTGTTGCCAACTTGGCGACTTTGCAAATCCTCATGGCGACTTTTTTTGTCAAAAGCTACTAGCGACAAATCTAGCAACTGGTTCTGGTGATATTGGAGACTTTCTGGTGTTTTGGAGCCTGAAAGCACGTATCGTTCTGCAGTGACTGTCCTCAACGAGCAGCGGGTGCTGCCGTGAGTCCCAACGCACTCACAGGCGGTCAGTCTCCCAGGAGCCTTGCGCAGGAGTCCCAGCTGCAGTCAGAGCAGAGTGCTCCGCTTCCTCCAGACTGCAAATGAATCGCGCGTGCGCAAAGCCGCCGCTGATCTGGCTTACAGAGCGGGATGTGAATTTAACCCTTGCCTTAAACTCAACTTAATATGTATCAATTCCTAAAAGAAATGTAAACAAAAAAAAAAGGTTTTTTATTATTGCTAATTTTGCCTGCTTATTTATTCATACCCTTCAAACAAAAGGCACAACAAATCATAGTGCTATGCCTTGCTATGAAACCAATTATTAGGCTAGACCTTAAATTCTATCATTTAAATTGATAAAATAAATGTTTGTGTGCGCTGTGTCGGAACGCGCACACACAGAGTCGCCCGCTCCTGGTATTTCATGCTGGCTTGATACGATGATGATTTAACAAATTAACGTGACGTTCCCTCACGTACATGTTCAACATATGAAAACTGATTCGTAAAGTTCACTGTTTGCGAAAAATATGCGCGACATGCACAACACTGCACAGGGAGCAACTGCAGAGGGGCTGAAGGGTCTCATGGGTTTCCAGAGCCGCGGGTAGCCGACCCCTGGCTACGGCGAAAGAGCGATTTGTTAACTGCTCTGCCCTTAAAGAGATGCGGAAGTCAAAACATTAGTTCGGCTATAATATTAGTTACGCCTTGCATTTCCCCCTCCTGGCGCACCACACAGTTTGAGAATCACTGGGCTACAGGCACGTGCAAAGACATTTTGGGGGGCAGGTGCTCAAACCAAAAAAAGGGCACCCATCGACAAAATTATTCATGTAATTAAAAATAAAAATAATAAATAAAAAACAGAGTAGGATATTTTCAACTTAAATATTTATTTTTTTAACAAACTAACTGAAATTATCAAATTGAATAAATAAATGAATAACAGGCAAAAACAGACAAAACAAGGCCAACTGACAGAGTTGAAGCATAAGCAGCATTACACTAATAATATATCACAATATACCTCACCAGTCTGTCATGTAGCTCAACTTAAGATCTACCTTTCATTTAAATAATTACAATTTTAAATTAAACAAAACTAGTGAACTTGTCTAATTTGTGGAACAGTAAAACTGCCTTTAAATTATCTGCTTGTCTGTCTGCCTGTATCTCTCTCCCTCTCTCTCTTCATTAAACATGACACACGTGAGTAAACAGCTGGAAAAGGCTTTGAAATCGCGGATTTCGTGAGTTATTTGTTTGTTGTGGCGGGGGCAAATAAACAAATAAATGCCCCGTCAGATATCAAAACACATTTGGGGGGAATTGATGACAGAGAGAGTAATTTGTATTCTTAAATATTGATGAATGAAGACAAAATTGTGCTCCAGCAGAAGGGGCACTTTTCTCATCCAGGGTGAAAAGGCAGGTGCTTGAACACCACTAGGGGTCTATCTGTGCACGTGCCTGCCTATGAGTATCTGATAGTTAGATTTTCTCTCTGTATGAACTGAAAAAAATAATTCTCAGGACTTTTGACGTAATTTGGAGCCAAAGTCTGTGCAGTAATGATCGTGTTGTGCAGCAACAGTATCGAGGTCCCGCTGACACACACTCATGCAATCATGAGACGATGTCAGCTGTCACTTATGGCATTTCACCCTGTTTTTACAGCATCAGAACTGCAGGTCTTCGGAAGAAATCAGTTGGATGCGTACTGTGACTTTTTTTAGTTTAGCCAGTGTCCCCGCTGCTAACATGGAGGAGGAGTTTATGACCTATACTGCAGCCAGCCACCAGGGGACAATCCAGGGGTTTTTGGGAGCTGGCACGACATCTATCTTTATAAGGTCTATAATTTTGAGCCCAAACTACCAAATTCTGCTGATCTGACACATTTCGCAGATGGCCAGAACAATAACAGGCTGTATCTGGCAGATCACCGTTTATCCCTCATACCTTTTTATGAAAAAAAGAAAACCGGAGGAAGGATATGTAGCACAGGATACAGACACAGGATGGTGTCCATGAGAACAGAGAAGAATGAAGAAAGAAATCATCTTATTATGTGACAGCCGGAGCAGCAGCCACCTCATTAGAGTGCAGGAGATCCCTTACACCAGGAAGGTGATGATACACAACTTTATGAGCGCCTGACACTCGGATGGCTTGGAGGGCCTCGCATGATCACACAGTAAACGAAATGAAAACGCACAGGAGTCGTTAGTATTCATGGCGGTCTATGTCCTTGTAACGGCGTGGAATTTTGTTTTTTATCTCATTGGAGGATCTCATCCATTATTTAGGATGCAGGCACGAACCAACAGACGCTCCTCAATAATTCCTGCGGAGCTCGACTGCCTCTGCTGCTCATTCACTTACAAACTTTCTCTCCTCCTCTTCCCCCTCTTTTTTTAATAACTGTTTTCTGTGTGCTCAGCTGCTTGCTCTCTAATTTTCCTCAACAGGCATGTGCCGGGTTAACCTCCGCAGGCTTCGGCACACAGAGCAGTGGGTGATGAGTACACACATACTGTATATGCTTAAAGCCCAAGGGGTTCTATAGAAGAAAGGCAGTGATAGAATCAGACAGAAATGTTAAGTTGCCTCAGATGAATATGTTATGTGGAAGCCTGAGTGGGCCCCCGTCATTTGTTAATTTCCTGCCAGGCTGCTGTTTTATTCATGTCCTACATGTACATACTTCAAATGTGTGATGTTTGCATGCAGCTGCTGAGTGTGCCGAGGGACTGGCGGTACAATTGCACTGACCCTCTGTTGACTTGCACACACCAAAACTCCCATGCGGCTGCGGCCGGGTGCACAATGGCATCCTGCGCTGTTTCCCGAGCCTGCGCCTTTCACACCCAGAGGAAGATTAACCGTGATCCAAATGTTAATCAGCGGACTTATGAGATACGATTGTTATTATAAAATGTGCAGCATAGCCATTCTTACACTTTGTGACTAAAGGTATTACAGTGTTCTATTATTTACATGTAACGCATACCAATCCTGAGTCCATGTACTTGCGTAAGCTGACCAACGGGTGGCAGTCTTGGATTGGAGAGGGCTTCTCGGTGCACTGAGGGTTTTCTCTTGTACATTTACCAGATTTGTGAAGATTGAAGACACTCCTAGAAAAATAAACATATGGGTAACAGTGACAGGCGGTTAGAGTCTTGTGTGAATGTCCAAAACGATTGAAACCTGAAAATGTGTCTCCCTTGAGTAGGGCTGGAGCACAGTAGTTGTGAGATAGGTACACTATGTACTGACCACTGTGCTCTCTTCTGACATGCTTTGCTCATTAGACCCTCAGCTCATTGACTGGAGTCTCCTTACACCTACCACAACTAGTGAGACAGCTGAGAGGAGAGATGGATGCATTGAAACAAAGCCAAGCACAATGTTTACCAGCCCTCTTCCCCCCCGTTTAAAAGGAAGCTTGGAATGCACGCTCACTTGTTGTCAAAGCATGAGACTTCAAGGAAAGGCAGGAGATTTTAAGCGCTGTGGTTTTTTCTTCTCGTCTTTCTTTCTTTTAAGTGTTTGTCCTTGAATGAGCTCAGGTGTACTTTGAGATTGTATTAGGATGTGGAGAGGAGGAAGGTCAAACCAAAATAAAGACTTTCTTTCAGCCTAATTTGCAGCCATGTTAATTCATCTCGAACCTCGTTCAGTTTTAATTTCCATGCCACCATGAGAGGGCTTCTTTCTGTGCGTTGGTTGATCTGATTAGACATTTCCAGATAATCTATAATTGAATACGCAGTCTGCTTATTTCCCTCCCACCTGTTTATTGAGGTTTTTAGCATTTTATAGTCAATTGGAAATTCATATCAACATAATTCCTTTCCCCTGAGCTAATTTTCACTCTCATTTCTATCACAGTAGTGAGTCAGTGCTTGAAGCCAGTCCATATTACTTTTGAAATGTATATATTTATTGCATATTCAGGTCAGATAAATATATAAACAGAGAAATGTATACACAAGTTAAATAAATGGAATATAAGGAGATAAAATATACATTATATACAGTATATACATAATCAGAATTAAATGGCGAATAAAGATATTCGAAGATGAGAAGAAGAGTTAAATCGCATGTCAAATATGACAATTGTGCATGTATGATTTGGTGGTTACTCCAGGCCTTATATGTTGTGAGTGGTAAAGTGGTCTATAAACCAGATTTCTTCCAAATGCAGGTGAAGCATAACATGTTTCATAAGGGCAAAGAAGATTGGAGCCTTTGATTGCTTCCGGTTTAATCTCATCAGTCTCATTGATAGAAGGGTAACAAATTGTATACCTTTATATCATTATTATTTATTATATTTGATAACATTTATAGTTTCTTATATATTGAAGGCTGGTTATCACAGGGTCAGATGATAGACTGTATATATAGGTGGACAACGTCTCCACTTCCTGCCCCTATTTGGTCATTTGGAGTAAGAGTCTGCACATTAGCAATCGAGGACAAAATCGATACATGTGCTACACCAACCTCGAGTCAGGCTCAGCTGTCAATCATGAAGTTTCATCTCGTTTTTATAGCACAATAAATAAATGACAGAAACCATCTTTGGAGAAATTTATTTGAAGTGTACTTCATGGTCCATGTCCCATCCTCCAACATGGAGGAGGCGGGGTTTGTGACCTACACTGCAGCCAGCCACCAGGTGGCAAATGAGATGTTTTGGCTTATCATTTGGGCAGCTGTCATGCACTCCATCTATGTATTGTCTATGAGTCAGATTCTTAAGCCCTTTTGGGTCAACATTTTTGCAAAGTTCTTTATTGTAATGGGTTACAAAAGAAAAGGTATAAATGCAAAAGCCTGTGTCTAGCACAGACTGAGGACTGTACCATGGTTGTCAATGATTCTTCTGTGATACTCCTAAATCATTTGCCCACGCTGTTTTTAGGTGATCTAATGAGGTGGAGCAATCTAATTGTGAGTGTGGTAAATAATGGAAGTGCCTCATTTAATCAGAGGAGCAGAACAACAAATTACATTGGTGAACTATTTGGAATATTATGCTTGACAAAGTTGCGTGCCTGAAGAAAATGCAATTAAATTTACTTTGTAACTTTATAAATTATACCTAATATATCACCATTAAAAAGCTATTTGAGGGAGTGAATGTCTCTCCAATGCTACAACGGAAAAGAATATCACCGGAGACGGATGGAGTATGAATGCAGCAGTGACAGGATGCCAAAAAAAAAGCATTATTACTGTAGTCCAGATATTAGGTGAGTATGCAACTATTGGATTATTTGTAGAATATGAACGTGAAGTGTGCAAAGGCAAAAAGACTTAAACTGGTTGAGAAGATGAGGAACAACTTTTTCAACTTAGAGCGAAGCAGATAGAGCAGAATGCTTTTCACCACGAGCGAGAGGGGGGTTAATGAAAAAAACTAAAAGGAAACAAATATCTCCAGAATAAAGTGCGGTGCCGTACACGTAGAAGACACAGACAAGATCTGGAGAGCTTTTGGTGATAAGATCTGACGCTCGTGTTGATGTGCTGTCAACGAAAACACGTCATCTTCACAGCAGAATCAATACATTACATCCTCCCTCTGCCTGCTGCTCCACCACTTAGCTGAACGCTCCGGAGATTTCTGTGTCCTCGTGAGCGAGTCTGAGCAGAGAATTCGTCCGGATCCAATTCTCCGTCTGAAAATGCCTTAGGTCATCAATAATTTACAGCATTTACAATGTGGTTGAATCATTAAAGTTGTCTGCATTGATTTATAAATTTATATATCCGATGTGTCTGTTGTCCACAGCTGCTTTACACTGTATGACAAGTTTGTCCTGCAGGTCATTAAATCCATGCTGCCATATATGAAGGAAGCAGGACACATCTTAACCTTCAGACTTCAGCTTTTTAATGGCATGAAGCTTTTTTTAGATCTTTCTCAGCCGAGTTTCATTCCTGAAATGCCTGACGATGCTCATACTGTCAAATAACATATTGAGAAGTGATGTGACCATTTAGAATATTAGGTGGAGCAGAATTAAGACTGAAAAAGCATCCGATTAATGCGATTCCAAAAAGGTAACATCATGTTGTGTCCTCACATTGTGCTGCTCTGCAACATATGATGGTTTGTTGCTTATCTTTATTAGGTTATCCAGAGTCTAGTGCATCTTTAGTTAGCCTTACCTGCACCCCGCCTGTTTATTTGGCTCCACCCACTGAATTCTACCTCAGCAAACACGATTTTCAGGAGCAGCTCTGAGTCCAACAGCGGTTGTAGAATCAAAAACCCCACTGTGCTCTCCCCTCTTTAGCTGTCAGTCTGTTGTTATGTAATAAGCATTACTCTGCTGTTGTGTCATGAACCTGAATGCCCAAGCAACCTATATGTGCATTTGTGTGTGTGTGTGTGTGTGTGTGTGTGTGTGTGTGTGCGTGTGTGTATGTGGGGATGTTTTGGGATGCAGGGATCCAGGCACTGTGTTTGGAGGCTGTCATGAATAAGTGATGACATGAAGAGACTGCTCTCTGGGACTTAGTGGTATTACAATGCAGTAAGCGAAAATCAGGCCAAGCCCCTGTTGCCTCAGTTGTTTTACACTCTGCTTTAGAATGAGGGAGAGGGGGATACAGTTGGGAGAAGAGAAGGGAGAAAAGGGAGGTGGAGATGCACCCAAACAACAAACTGAGCAGACCAAATCTCTCTCTCTCTCTGCTTTTAGGAGGAAACTTTTAATGCTTGTTCTCTGTGAAGATTTTGTAAAGAATCTGTTATTTTAAAAGACAAACATCATCCAGGGTAATAAAAGCATATTCCACTTCATAGGAATATCCAAGCCGAGGAGGTTATGTTTTCATCTGCGTTTGTAAGTTAATTAGCAGGATTACTGAACAGATAACCATGAAATTTAAATGGAAGGATGCATTTTGGGTCAGGGAAAAACCCATAAAACACAAGCTCTTACTGAAAACATATTTTCCCATTGTGATCAAGTCTAGATTGATGAAGGCAGTGTAAGTGAGAAGTCACAGGGTGAAGAATGACATACAGCTCATATCAGTGCAAAAAGAAAAGGAGAGAGGTGAAGTGGGACAAAGACAGCAAGTGCATATGAGCATCTTTAGAAAAAGCTGTTGTTGTATGGAGAGAGAGGAGACTGTAACTGATTTTTAATTATCCACCATATAGCCTCACAGTGTGTCTCCATTTAGTCCTCTTTTATAAGGCAGCCTATCAGAGGAGAGCTTGTGTGTATGCCTAATCTGCAACCGAGATGGGACCATTACTGCCCATTTCTAACCCATCTCCCCTCCTCCCACTCTCCCTCCATCATTTATCCCTTCATCCAATCCATTTCTTCTCCCCCTTTGTGCTGCCGTATATTTGATTTCATGCTATAAAATCCTGACAGGCAATTAGACGAGGATTTGACCCATTAAGAGGATAAAGAGGGGGTTGAATCTGTTCATGCTGAGATGTTTCATCCCAGGTCAGGGCAAAATGTCAAGCAGCTCGGCTTTAACCTTTGTTTTAGGACGACAAATTGAAATTGGACTCAGTGACTTCGCACTGTGTCCGAGCCTCACACCCTCCACCCTCCACTGGGGTGCACTTTGTATCAAAATGTTTGTTTTGTTTTCTGGGGAACGAGATTTTTTTTTACGACGCCTCTCTGATCACTTTGCTGTTGCAGCTCACATTCGGAACAGAACGGTGGTGCTCACACCTACAGGACAGTGACTTTATTAAAGCACCCATGTGTGCTGTGGGAGAACGATTCTGCTGTGCACAATTTACGTTCAGTCGCATCAGTCGATATAGTTTTAGTGTGATTTTTATTTAGCAACAGTAAAAGAAGATGTAAAGCTCAGGGCGGATGGGTTGGACACCACAGGTCTTGGCTAATGTCTTCTCTAATAATAACAGGCAGTGGTGGCTATTGTGTTTTATCACGTTTTAGCTCTAAACTTAGCTTCAGTCTTCAACTTATTCTAAGAACCTGTGCTAAAACATTTAAGGGTTAGGGTTATTTTCCTAAATATGTATACATACTGTGTCTGTGTATATATGTATGTTTATTATGTATGCATGTTTATATATTTATGGTTTTCTGAAATCCATGTTAAACGAGGTGAAAGCTACTGATAATCAGCATATTAACTAAATTAATCAGGATAGTGCCTTTCTAATTGTCTGCATTTATTAGACTGACATCCGCACCGGGCTGTCCATGTCCTGGTGGGGTTTGCTGAAGCTGGTAAGGCTAGTGTGTGTTAGTTAGGAGGCGTGACTTTACTAGATTACCAGATAGGCTGAAACACATACACACATACACAAAGCCATGCTGCTGTAAGCTCCATAAAGCCTCTCTGCGGGGCCTGTTACCAGAGGAGTGACAGGCCGATCCGCCCGGATGCTCATGCAGCAGGCGGCACTGGAGACAAGATAATGTAAATGTCAACGGGTCAGAGCATGGACACACGCATAACAAGCTGTGTTGTCCTTTTTAACTCCCACTGTCGGCGCAACTGTTGTAATACACATTTTATTGGAATTTTATTTCATCGCATGGTTGTCTTTTAATGTAAGTGTGATTTTCTTCTCCCAGAGCATTGCAACACTCCCAGCAACAGAGCTGTCCTCATGCATAATAAACACCATGGACCAAGATGTATGCAGCAATTGCATAAATAGTTGATATGCATATTTGAGGTTGTACAGACTCTAGTTCGCTCTGAGCCATGTTAATGACTATGTTGTGTGGGCTGCAGTGATATTGTTTACTTTTATAATTTAACCTAAGCACAGTGATGTCTGTAAATGTAGAATAAATTCTCATGACATTGTAGAAATATACAGTGTGAAGTATAATTTTAAAAAGCATGGAAGAGGGCTCTTTTCTAACAGTAGGTAGACAGGAAGATAAAAAGGAACAGTGTTGATGAAAGCAAAGCAGATCCATTTAATTCCCACCCACTTGGCACTGCCACCACTCCACTGGAAGTAGATGTGGAGCAGAGAGGGAGACATTAATAC
The DNA here is from genome assembly GCF_947347685.1 of Pleuronectes platessa. NCBI lineage: Eukaryota > Metazoa > Chordata > Actinopteri > Pleuronectiformes > Pleuronectidae > Pleuronectes > Pleuronectes platessa. The sequence continues at coordinate 17,827,880 of NC_070646.1, read as the reverse complement.
TTTCCTAAGCAAATATATTCAAGTGACTGCAAGTCAAACAGGCCTTTTCCTGGTTTGCCATTACAGGCCCTTTTATGTCTCCTCCACCTGCAGCACCTGTCATGCTCGATACTGGAAAGTGTTAACTTTATTAGCAGATTTTAATTTAGTTACCTTCGCCCAGGAGGTTATGTTTTCACCCCATTAGTTGGTTGGTTTGTCATCTGGATTAAACAAAAGCTACAATTTGAAACTTTGTGAAACAAAGGGACAAAGGCCAAGAGAGAACCTACCAAATTTTGGGGTTGATCTTTTTTTATCTATCTAATATTTCCAGATAAAGAAGTCTTTTTTTATCTGAAATGTATATCTCGGGAACCCTTCATCTTATCAGCTTCTCAGATTTCATGTGTATTGTTAAGGGCCATAAGAAGTGCAGTGTAACAAAACACAAAACTGCTGTCATTATGTTTAAATAACTCTACATTAAAGCTGGTTGATTGATGATGATTCGTAATCCTGGAAAATATAGTGAGCAGGCTAGACTTTATGCAACCGATACATCCAGCAAACAACATGCATGTGCACCGACAACTACTAGAAAACCCCTTTTCCTTGACTCACTCTTTACCCCTATCATCTCTGCTTCAGCAGTGTATGTCTCTCCAGTTGAAGACTTTTCTAAAGCTGCCTCCTCTTCAGTAAATCCATTATAGTGACAGCTACTGCAGTTAACAGAGCCTGTTCTGGAATAATGGGTTAAATGTTGCAAAGAATAGCAGGTATATATATAGAAATTACTGTTAGCCTGATATAAAGTAAGCAGAATGAAGTAATAATGTGTTATGAGCTCAGTTTGACTGAAATGGTCATTTATATTGATGAGAATTTTTTAACAGTGTTTGGATCATTTCTCTAATAACAGGCAGCTGAGTCTGATGATGCTAACCTGCATTGCAGCAGGTTATATTTCCATTATAAGTTACAATGGCAATGCAAGAATTGAAAGGCTGTTGTAAAGCTGAAGAAACAAAACACAACACAAGTTAATCCTGACATTACCTCACCAAACATAAATCTTGCCTTGGAGTACAGGGTCCACAGCTAGAAAAGATTATGTTTTGGGTAAAAATGTGGTGGTGGTCATCCTCATTAGGATGCTTTTCTATGAAAATCAAGCTTTGTTGACACATCCATTCATCCACCCTTCCAAGAACATCAGGGTTTATCCCAAGCGACTGTAAATCTTGTCTTGAGCAACCAAAACTGCACTAGTAGGCAGGGGAGTCCAATTTGAGAAGAAATGCCAACACTCATTCCACTAGAGCCATACTGTATGCAAACTTCTACTAATACCGCTTTAAAGCTGCATTCACCACTACATCTCTTTAACTTGACTGCTTTATTATCTCTGTTAGTCCTCTTAGCTCTATATCTGCATTTATAAAACGATTGTCTCACTGTAATTGTTATGTGGTTAATCCTACTTATTTGTTCATCATCTGGGATAAAATCAAGCCATGCAGAAGGAGAGCCACTGGATGTTCTCATTAGCCGAGCTGTCCCTGTGGGCTCCGACAGAACGCCACACTCTTGATGAGTACTTGTGGATTGTGGCAATCAGCAGAAATACAAAGTGGGCACTTGAAAATGTTCACACACTGCAAGGGTCGGTGTTGGAATTGGGCCTTGATTTCAGAGGGCCCAGAATAAAAGATTAGGTCCTAGGTCCCTGTACGGTCCAATTAGTGTGACTAATTAAATTATGTTCAGTTGGCCACAGGTGTAGTGGGAACAGAGAGACTTAAAGGACAAGACCATACTGTTAACCAGTTGACCCCCTATTTCACTTACTTCCCCCCTTGTTCCCTGAATCTTCTGACACTGAGCACAAGAATGCTCATCTCTGCCCTCAGTCACTCATGAGCTTTTTTTGTTTTGCAAACTCCGGCCTGCATCCTTATTTTAGCAGATATTTGACTCTGCCTCCCTCGCTGGACATTGTTGCAGATTATGCCGACTTGTGTTACTCCATTTTGTTTTTGTTTATCTTTCCTGCTGTGTATTCCTAACTATCTGCTTTGCCATGTGCCTTGCCGTGGGCTTTTGCTTTGCTTTCAACATTCGCCGTGGTGCACACCATTGAGCTGGCCATACAACTGTCTGCTTTAAAGTTAGTCTTAAGCATTTCCAATTGCTTTTTCACCTGCTCCCTTTGTCGAGCTCTGGTAATAGCCTCCTCAGATGTCAGTTCGGGGTCCGTTTGCAATTGTTCTGACAATCGTTTATCTCTCAGGCCCACAACAAGTCTATCTCTCGCCATCTCAACGCGCAGAACACCGAAGCGGCAGTGCTCCGCGAGACAATGCAGCGCTGTATGAAAGCTGTTGGCTGACTCGCCTACTTCTTGTAGCTGCTGATTAGATTTAACTCTAACAAATCAGGTTTCTCCGAGCTACAAAGTGAAGGTCTAATTTTGTTTTTAACTGTTTCATAATCACTTGCTTCCTTGGTGCAGGTAAACCAGTATTCCTTCTCCTTCTCCTCCCATACTATAAACAAGTGCACCTGATTTCTATCCTCGTCAAGTCAATCGCAATGCAAAATCATTCAAAGCGTTTTATCCACCTTGCCTTAGTCCACCTTAAACCATCCGCTTGGGTTTCTCGGGTGTTGAGATTTGGACCTGATTCATTTTGCAGCTGCCACATATTGACTAGCTGCTAGCCACACTACATGTTATGTCTCCAAGTTTTGCATTCACTCCACATCCTGACACCATCTTCAGTTGACTATAGGAGGAGAGGAAACAGAGAGACTTCAAGGACACAAGCACACTGTTAACCAGTTCACCCCCTCTCTATTTACCTCCCTCTTTTATTTACTTCCCCCTTGTCCCCTGTGTTCCATACAAAAGGTTCCTACCCGCGTATTTCACACAATACTACAAATGCGAAAATATCAGCCTCCAGAGTTGGTCTCTGGCTCAGCAATGTTTCTAGATTCAAATGTTGCACCCGGAGTTTTAAAGTGGTTATGAAATGGTCTCATGTCATTATTGTTGCCTCTTTATGACCTACAACAGCAAAGGAGACAATCAGGGAGAAAATAGTTTTTTTCTATAAATTATGCTCATTGTCTGTGGCCGGGTCGGACAACCGGCAAGGTCCGATGAAACAATGTATGGCAGTTAGGCCGGAATAGTCTATTCAAATTGTTGCAAATTGTAGTAATATAACAATTTACACTCGGCCTTGCAACCGATGTCTATCTGCTGTTGGCTTAGTGAAGACATAATATTATGATGGAATGTTGCTGACTTTAGCCTTTACGATGACATTTCCTTAAACTAGCAGCCACATATTGTATGTTTACATGTAAACAAAGTGTCTGAATGGTGAAAATTATTATGTTGTCATTTTACAATTATCAATCATACAGCAACAAAAACACACATTGCCTCATGCATTCTGCAAACAGCTTTTTGTCTTTTTTCACTCCTTTCGAACAAATGCACATGGTGGCGAGACCAATGTTTTGTCGACAGGAGACACTACCGCATTTGACCGCAAGGTGCCAAAATCGACGGATATTAGAGGGTTTAAATTGCAGCTTCTAAGTGTAAATGCAACTGTATCCTTATGTAAGACACTATAGCATAGCTAAGCAGCTGATGCTTGCATGATACACATCGTTATTCAAAGCAGCCGGTCTATTTCTCTGTGTATATTTGTTTTAGTTTAACCACTGCTCCCTCAGTCAACATGGGTGATTGTTGAGGGGTTTAAACAATCCTCCCAGCAATTTGTTGCCTGGGATAAATGAATTACCTCCAGTCATTTAGATCGAACACTGCATGTCTTCGTCTTTCTTATAAGGTATGGTGTGCTAAGTGCACATCTTGTCAGGCAGTGCCATTGCCTGCCAAGATGTGCCATTAAACCCACATCGTCAGTGAGGCAGGGTGTAAATATTACTTAGAGCCACTCATTTGTCTCAGTGCGCTGTTTGTCCCAAGCTACATAACCTAATCTAATTTTCTGATGTGGTGTTTGTGTGGTTAGCGGCCACATTGCAGCGGTCTGGCAGAGTAATGGTTATTAGCAGACGATAATGTACATTTATTGACACCTGCACTGGTGCTGAGCCTTTTAACCAAAAAAAACATCATTCACTTGTACATGATGAATGTATGCTGGGCCTATAGTTCTAACCATACTCATCTATTTACATTAACTCTCCTGACCTCTTTCCCGGACACGGATCGCACACACAGATGAAAGAGATGAGACCTTCGCAGCACGATTACCAGGGTTAACAAACCTATCAGCTGGTCAACAGGGCTGCCACCCTGTCCCTTTATCCACACTTATCCCAGAACAAGAAAGGTTAGTCTCACCAGTATCAGGCTAACTCATTAATTAAGTTAAGTCAGACCTAAGATATAGTTTAAATTTTCAGTGGGTTGTGTGCGAGACAATGACAATGGCAGTTTGAACCGATTTTTTACTATTTGAAAACGTACTATCGTCAAAACGCACACACTGGATGCTTTGGCCAGAACCTAAGAGCACACACATGCTGTTTTTAGGAAATTATTTCACAGTGGGGATTCCAGTGACCTAAAATGTAGCAGCTTCAGCTTCTTCTTCTTTTTCTTCTTCTTCTTCTTCTTCTTCTTTTTAGGCGCATTACTGCCACCTTCTGATCCGGAGCCTGGAACACCTGCGTGATTAAACCTGACTTTAGAATAAACGAGGAGGACCGACCTTGTGTTTTATGTTTTGCAGTGAAAAAAAAAAGAGAAACAAACTCTGGATATAGTCATGGCTGAAAAGGCTTATACATTTTGCAGCACATGCTGGAGGTGATTTGGAAATTTATAGTTGTTTTTAGTTGCAGCTATACGAGTGCATAATATCTGGTTAGTTACGCTTCCGGGTGACCTTCCTCTCTCACTCCATCGCTATTGTGGGTTTCTTTTAGAAAATGTTTGATATCAAACATTTTTGATATTTACCATCTGATATCGGCGAGGCTCCGACTCAGTCAGCAGCATTACAATTATTTTGTCTCCGATTATCCTCAGTGAACTGATACTGAGGAGAATAGTCTCGTTTTCATGTCTGTTAGTAACATCGGTATTGAGTCATATGCTTCGAGGCAGACAGCTCTGAGAATGTCTGTTCACACGCAAATAAAACTTTACATCATATTCATTCACATAACATTTTTAATAATAAAAAAAAAAATTGTGGGTGAGAGGTTTAAAAAACCTTTTGGTTCATTGTGACACTGTAGCAGGGTAGAGGATGTCTGCTGAGTATTTACATCTGTTGTCTATTTTTCTGTTTGTCTGTTATTTAGCAGAATCACAAAAACTACAAGAAGAAGCTCCATGAAACTGGGTGGAAGGATGTGGTATGGGTCAGGTAGGAACCCATTTAATTCTGATGTGGTCCAGATCAGGAGCGGATCCAGGAATTCTTCTTCACTTTCTATAACATTCAGAGATGGGACAGTTTTTCGACATTATTCTATCGATTTGTCAGAGAATAATTCATGGTGTTCAACTGGTGATTTCAGGCCATGCCTACTCAGCTGGGTTTAAGACATTCACAGGAAAGTGTCTGAGGAATTACGTCTTCATCTCCTTTGACACAGCACCTTAACATACTGCTTTTTGATTCCAGACATGTACTGACTAGAAAGCTGTTGGGTTGAGCAGGATCACCTCGAAGGTTTCAGCCTGGCCCAATCCTATGCAATCTTTTAACCATGGTTCACGTTGAGCCCATTGGTTTATTGGCAATACAAACATGCTTTGCTTTTGGTGGTTCTTTGTCAAGATTTTTACTCTCTCTCCTCTGCTGTATGATCTAAAATTGATGCCAGAGACCCAGTGGCCATTCGGTTGGATACTGAGAGACTTTGAAGTGGGAGAAGTTTGACAAAACACCCTGAGGCAAGTGTTTCATGGGGCCATGAGCGAAGCAGCTTCTCTCCCCGTTACAACAACACGGAGAGAGTTAGGCGGCTTTCACATGGGAAGAAGAACATTTGCAATGATTTCTAGATGTAAAATGCTGGAGCTTTGCACAAGTGTAGGATTTTCACGTTTATTAAAGTTGCTGTCGAGAGAAATACATATGTTCTACTATTTTTAACCCACTTCACTACTTACATTTGTACCTAATTTTACTTAATTAATCTTTGATATGTAAACATAAATCCTATCCTTGTAGAGATACAAAGATATGCTTGTAAAGACCAATTATACTCCATGGTGAGGACACTTTGGCTGGACCAAACAATATCTTCCCTGATCCATCTTAATTAATGTTATCCCAATAACCATAAGAGGGTAGGAAGATATATTTTTTATTTCAACCTAATACAGGGTTCCCACGGTACCTGGAAACCATGTAAAACATGGAATTTATTTTTTCATTTTCCAAGTTTGGAAAAGTCATGGAAACTGAGCAAAAGTTAACACTCACATTGAAATTGAAATAGTTGTCCTGGAAAATGTTATCGATGTGTAAAATAGTAATATAATTAAACTATTGAGCACAGAATTAAGATGAATTTATTAAAACCCTTTACATGTGAACAGCTTTTCACTGTAGATAGAAATGGATGATCCCATGTTGTAGAACATGCTCTTGGCATCCTATCTGGTATATTTGATGTTGGAATTCAATGCAGGAAACCTGGTGATATGGACTTTAAAAGTATAGTTTCGGATTGGTGGACTTCGGGAATAATAACCGAGAAACATTACTCGCAATCTCAATAGAAGGGTCAAATACATGCATTTCCAGCCAACACGGGAGCCTGGACATCTACAGTGAAACTTCTTATGCAAGTTTATCCTCAAAATGTAAGTAGCTGTGTTTTAACTGTGTGGTAAACCTGGGTTTATCAACGTTAGTTAGTAAGCAGTGCAATCTTCCTAACTAGCTAACTGCAACTTGCTAGCTAGCAGCTTACACTATAATTGTTTAGGTAATTTTTACCTTGCTTTTAAAATACTAGAACTATGTTTGATCCCCATCTGTATTTCACTCATTGACTTTTCCTAAAACCGTGTTATTCACCAAAAGAGACACTCTGGTAGATGCATCGCGATGTGGACTCTGCATCGATGAAGAGACTGAACTCAATGATCCATGTTTTCCAGTGACAGTGAAGATACATTGACACTTACATCCCGCTCTGTAAGCCAGAACAGCGGCGGCCTTGCGCACGGGCGATTCAATTGCAGTCTGGAGAACGCGGAGTGTGGGTGTCCTCTCTGCTCTGACTGCAGCTGGGACTGCTGCGCAAGGCTACTGGGAGACTGACCGCCTGTGAGTGCGTTGGGACTCACGGCAGCACCTGCTGCTCGTTGAGGACAGTCACTGCAGAACGATACGTGCTTTCACGTCAGTCTCCAAAACACCAGAAAGTCTCCAATATCACCAGAAAAAGTCGCTAGATTTGTCGCTAGTAGCTTTTAACAAAAAAAGTCGCCATGAGGATCTGGAAAGTCCCCAGATTTAGCGACAAAGTCGCCAAGTTGGCAACACTGTAGTCAGGTGTCCTAGGGGGTTGTCTGTGTGTGGGGATGGGGGCGCGGATGGGGGCGCGGATGGGGGCGGAAAGCTTCAGGGGCCTATAGATCATCACTTAATATGGTACCTGGAAAACCAGGAGGTAGCATGGAATTTTTTTTCAAGGCAAGCGTGGGAACCCTGTAATAACACTAAATCATTAACAAGATTATTTTAAACCTTGTTAGAATCATCGTTAGGTCCAATTCCTTTAAAAAAAACTGTACTCACCTGAGTACCCCCACCTCTGTTTTTAGACCCATGCCTCTCAGGTTATTCAAACCATGACATGACCCCCCATAAATGTCAGTGAGTTTCCTTCCAAATGCTTAATCTGCCGGCCTGGTTCACTGGGAATTATTTGTTTCACCAGTATACTGTTGGCCATATCTCCAGCAACACAGCAAAGGACAGACACACAGAGACTGAGGACACATAAACGAAGGGGAGACAAGGATCGAGCAGAGCTGGGCCACCCCACCGGAAAAGGTTTAGTTCCGTACAATTTAAGGTTAAGGTTAATTAATTTATGTTTGTGTAAATAAAACAATTTTGAAAAGGGATTGGTTCGTGTGTGGCTGTTGTTGGGAGAACACAGAGGGAACGTCCCCTGCAAGAGACAAAATAACTCCGGGCTCTAGGGTTGAGTGGGTGGATAGCACCACATTAAACAAAGAAACATCAATTACAATCAAGATATGATTGGAAAAAACGAATATGAAACAAGGTTTTTCATCAGTATTGACGTTTATTTATTGAACTTAATCAGAAATTGAACACAGTCATATGTCAGTCTACACACGAGCCCCAATGAACAGATACAGTATCTAGAAATTATTTTTGAAGAGAGAAAATCTTTGGAAGACAATGCAGGGGAAGAGTTTAGAGAATATGAAGATCATGTTTCTGTCAATTCAGAGTCTGACAGTGAGTTTGGGTTAGAAGAGGATGAGATTGACCATAAGCCAGCTATGTAAAAAGTTATTCTGCAGCCAGTCCCAAATCCAGGCCAGGCCATCAGCAGCCAACATATGGATGACAAAAAATTATGACAATTTAATGGTCTTTTTGCACTTTAGCCACCCCACATGGCTACCAATGTAATAATGTGCAATCAGGGCCGACACAGATAGCGGTGACTCATGTGCAGGACATCAAGCCTTCTTACGAACTTTCATTACGAAAATCATTCTGGATTGCACTAATTTGGAGGGACAGCATGTTTCGTAGAAAGCTAGAATGAGATGGACCAAACCCATTTATTTGCATACTTTGGGGTTATTATCCGTGCAGGAGTTTTCAAATCCAAAGGGGAATCAACAGAATCCTTGTGGGATGCAGTAACTGGCAGAGAACTTTTACGTAAATGTGCAAGAATGTGGGAGCAGAGGTGATTGACATATACAATTTAACACTTTATGTAGTAGTCCTGGGTCCAGAGGACCCGAACATCACATATGTAATATAAATGTGTAGGGGGGGGGTGTAAAGTGTAAAGTCACTAAATATATGTTGCTTTATATGTTCATCACAGAAAATGAGCCAAGGCCAATGAGTCTCTGGTAGAAAATATTTATTGCATCATTTTCCTCTTGGCAAACATTGAAAACGGGTCCCACAGACCCGAACACCATACAAGGGTTAAAGCATTAAACTCCTCAGGTCAGAAAGAGCTACATCTTCCACGCCCACCTTCTCCTGGTACGCAAACTGCAGCGGGTCGAGTGCATGGCGTACCTGGGGTCTGAGGATGTGAAGAAGCAGTCGTTCCATGGTCTTTGAGAAGTGTGATGTTAAGGCCACTGGCCTGAAGTCATTCAGCACAATGGAGTGTGGCTTCTTTGGAACAGGGATGAGGCAGGATGTTTTCCACAGTGCAGGGACCTTCCCCAGTTGGAGGCTCAGGTTGAATATATGCTGCAGAGGCTCACCCAGCTCCACAGCACATGCTTTGAGAAGTCTTGGACAGACCCCATCAGGGACGGCTGCTTTCCTAGGGCACAGTCTCCTCAGCTCTCCTGTGAATACGTGGAAAACGACTGATTCCATCTCTGGCTGTGTGTTGGAGAGCCCCATGGCAAGATCCACTGCCACAATCAGCCTTCAGAGTATTATTGCACCCGCAAATAGTACAATGAAAGGAGCTGAGGCTGCCAATGATATTGACCCCATGAAGCCGGAGAGGACATTGAGGAAGCATTCACGGCTGCACTTCCAGCAGCAAGGCTTTGCTATTTTCTTCAGGATCTGTAATTGAAAGCACTTTGCCATAGCAACTATCACTCCTGGATCAGGTAGTAGTAGCATGTATTTCAGGTTCTTGCCTAACTTGCTGTGAAGCTTGGAATACACAGCCTTTGAAACACTCTTGCTGCACACATCTTTTAAAGAAACCTCTTGGAGTCCTTTCAGTATTTGTTTTACCAGACGCTTTGTGTAGCTGACCATCACCGGATCGCCGGCGTCCTTCATTTGACTCTTCTTGATGACATACATGACCACCTCGGTAACAAACTGCCGGCGTGTGTTCTCTTCAGAATCCACACTGTCAGACCAGTGCATTGATGGTAAACTATTCTGTGCAAGCTCTGTGTCCTCTGGAGGCGGCTGCACGTCGTATGGGTGCTGCTGCACTGTGTCTAGGGGCGGCTGCACTGTGTCTGGGGGCGGCTGCACTGTGTCTGGGGGCGGCTGCACAGTTTCTGGAGGCGGCTGCACGTCGTATGGGTGCTGCTGCACAGTGTCTGGGGGCGGCTGCACTGTGTCTAGGGGTGGCTGCAGGTCATATGGGTGCTGCTGCACAGTTTCTGAAGGCGGCTGCACGTCGTATGGGTGCTGCTGCACTGTGTCTAGGGACGGCTGCACTGTGTCTGGGGGCGGCTGCACGTCGTATGGGTGCAGCTGCACTGTGTCTGGAGGCGGCTGCACGTCGTATGGGTGCTGCTGCACTGTGTCTAGGGGCGGCTGCACAGTTTCTTGAGGCGGCTGCACGTCGTATGGGTGCTGCTGCACTGTGTCTAGGGGCGGCTGCAGGTCATATGGGTGCTGCTGCACAGTTTCTGGAGGCGGCTGCACGTCGTATGGGTGCAGCTGCACTGTGTCTGGAGGCGGCTGCACGTCATATGGGTGCTGCTGCACTGTGTCTGGCGGCGGCTGCACGTCATATGGGTGCTGCTGCACTGTGTCTGGGGGCGGCTGCACGTCATATGGGTGCTGCTGCACAGTGTCTGGGGGCGGCTGCACTGTGTCTAGGGGCGGCTGCAGGTCATATGGGTGCTGCTGCACAGTTTCTGAAGGCGGCTGCACGTCGTGTGGGTGCTGCTGCACTGTGTCTAGGGGTTGCTGCACTGTGTCTGGGGGCGGCTGCACGTCGTATGGGTGCTGCTGCACAGTGTCTGGGTTAGGCTGAACGTTGTATGGGGGCTGTTGCATGGTGTCTATTTTCCTGTGTGTTCTGCTTTTGCAATGCTCAAAGCAATTGTTCTTTCTAAGGAGACTGGTTGCCTCTAAGTGACACATTGCTAAAGAACAAAATGCTTATATATTAAAGACAGTGAATGTCTTTAACATTCTTAAGAATTAAAGACAATAACTGCCTTTAAAATACCTAATAATTAAAGACATTTGATGTCTTCAATGTTTAATTACTTTATTGTACATAAACAACAAATTTCCTTTGATCTTACTTATAATGTCAATGTCCTCCCTTCCCACTAAACCGCTGACCTGCACTCACTGTATACTCCCACACCCACAATAATCTTAAACTGTAAGGCCATGTCCAGTACAAAGAGTGCTCACTTTTTACTTAGCTGATTCAGACAAGAGTTTATGACGCACATATTTTCACAAAGCCTATAGAATAATAGTCCAACATTTTAGCACACATGTATTAAAGATTAAACCTAGTTGGGTAAATCATTCAAATTTATTCATAAATAAATATGGAAATTCTTGGCCGATACCGATGTTTAAAACAACAATCTAGCCGATAGCCGATACAGATATTTGTTTATGTTTTTTTTTTTGTGCCAGGAAATTAATGAAATCATTACAAGTAATGGTAGTCAGGCTTTACATTTTATTGTATTTTATTTTTCATTTGTATGTGTTGCTTTTGGCCTATTCAGTTGCATTAGTGGTTCTTCGCAGAGTTGGCTGAGGAAGACCTGTTCACCTCCTGGATTTTATTAAACAGTCTTCACACATTCAAAAATGACTGTCTCCCCGGGATGAAGCTGTTCGGTCTTCACATGTCATTTCTGGTATTATAGTTTCTAAACGTTGCGATCTTGGTCAGTATTTTGTAATCACAAGCCAGTAGACTACTTGGTTTAGACAAAGGTAAGCTTGGACCTTGAGGAGCTGTGATGCTGTGTGAACGCAAGGGTGGAGACTAGGATGCACCGATATAGAAATTCTTGGCCGATACGGATGATTAAAACAACAATCTAGCCGATAGCCGATACCGATATTTGTTTATTTAGCTTTTATTGTTATTCATTCACCCTTTTGTGCCAGGAAAATAATTAAATCATTATTTAAAAAGCACTATTTAAAATTATTTCAGCCCTTTATCACTCTTATCTTTTAATCAGCACAAATTCAGTCAGATTTATGAAACAGTCTTTAGTTTAACTAAACTTAATTTAAAGGAGATATATTTTGCTCATTTTACCACAAGTTGATATAGTTCCTTGGGGTCTTAATGAATACTCTGTAACATATTTTGGTCATAATACCACAAGGATCAATTAAAACAGCATCCTTTTTGCCCTGTCTAAAACAGCCCTCCTCAGATTGACCTGTTTTGAGGACTGGGTTTATGCTTATGTTCAGTTAAGACACCATATTAAAGGAGAATTGAGATGTCCTGAGGGTCAGTGAACAGGTCGGGGTGGGGCATCTGACAGTTCTAGACCAATGGTGTGGGGTTGTTTGGGATGACAGGTTCTCATTGGCTGTTTTTTTGGGGGTCAGGGGTGAATGAGGAAGGAAGTGTCGAAGACAGTTGTTGATGTGCCATCAAGCCCCTCGGCTGTGGAATAATCTAACACTTTCAGTTCGGGAGGCAGTCACCATCTTTTCGTTTAAAAGTAGGCTCAAAACCTTCCTTTTTGATAAAGCTTATAGTTAGAGCTAATTAGTGTGCCAGAACGTTACTTGTTCTATTTTATGACACATGACACACGGAGCTTCTCTTTCCAGCTTCTCCTTCCTCTTCTCCATCCCTATCCCCCTTCCCCGGAATCCCTTTGCTTTATCACCCGCAGATCCAGGGCCTCTGTGGCCGCACCATGGATTGCGGTTTGTGGATCGCGCACCGGGTTCGCGGTGTTGGATCCATTGTGGCGGATTCTGAGTCATGTGGGCTGATCGTGGTGCTGATGGCGGACCCTGTGTCGAGTTGGCATTGGGCACGGGCGGTGGACCAGGACCGAGGTGGTGGCTTGTGATGGGTCCTGGTGGGCGGCGGTGGACGGTGACTGAGGACTGGAGTGGCGTCTGGTCTGGATGGTGGATCGTGGTCTAGATGGTTGCTGAGCATGGACTGTGCTTGCAGCGGGACTGCTTGGCATGTCATGTTGGGTTTGTCCTTCGGGATGTCTACCCTCATCAAATGCTGCTAGAGACTTTGATTATTGATGATGTTCTCCTGCACGTGGCATCTATTGCACTTCTGCCGTCCTGGGAGAGGGATCCCTCACATGTGGCTCTCTCTGAGGTTTCTACATATTTTTACCCTGTTAAAAGGGTTTTTAGTAGTTTTTCCTTACTCTTGCTGAGGGTTAAGGACAGAGGATGTCGCACCCTGTTAAAGCCCTATGAGATGAATTGTAATTTGTGAATATGGGCTATACAAATAAAATTTGATTGATTGATTGATTGATTGATGTGAGGAGTGTCGGAGAGGGAACAAGGAGTGTGACATGTATGTGTTGAATTTAATATAGTTACAAATAAGAGAAGAAGTTCCGTGTCGTGTGTGAGGCGGGGACGTTACAATTCCAATGAACATCGACCAATACCATCGGGGAAAGTCAAGTTTATTACCGATGCGCCAATGGCATAAACGAGGCGAATATCAGCCGCTACCGATGTACGGCCAATACATCGGTGCACCACTAGTGGAGACCATTACAAATTTCGCATTTGTGGGTAACATCCAGGGTGGATGAATTCTGTCTTCTGGTGGCAAGAGGAGCCTCCAGGCCATAACGGAGCATGCGGTAATGAAGTTTGCTGGTGAGGTGAATGACAGCTGTGACAGTCTTCAGGGACCAACAGTATCCATGACCACACCCTGTCCCCTGACTTTTGTTTCAAAGTATATGGAATGTAAATGTTTGTGTTCCTTTATTCGCCCCAAACTGTATAGAATTCATCCCTCATCTTCCCTGAAACCTCCAGATTATAGCTCAGTAGATCATATACTTACCCTGGATTATGAGAATATGTTGTCCAGTAGTTAAAAGATAACTACTATCTTTGTAAGATTCAGAATTGTTAACCCCTCATTCCATTTCCCCTGGACGCACACATAAGCACTGGTACAGAGCTTTGTCAGGTTGAAGCTATATTTATTTATACTTTGTTTTCAGGTGAAGAGACATTTGGGCTGTTTAGAATGCAGCTCCAGTGCTCTTTGGATATCTGTGTGCAGCAGTCCTGCTTTCAACACCACTGACAGCCTGAGGACACAAAATAGCCCTTTGGAAAATCAACTCATGCCACTTATTCGCTGTAGGAAAAGAAAAAAAACACCTACGAGTAGAGGTCTGAAGTGCAAAGTTTTGCTAATGTCACTCTTCAGCACGCACAGAATGACCCCTGGCTTTCAAACAGATCAACACACACAACAGATGCAGGAGACAAAAGGAAGGGAAGAGATGCAGGGATTTTTTTAAAAGCCACACAAACACTCTCTGATACAGTGGCTCAGGGACAGTGTTAACATGCTGATGTTAGGCGGAATGTTTACAATGTGACCGCTGTATAGATATTGATCATGGACCATAGATCATGATGACGGATGGCGAATCATGCTGGTGGAGGCAGCTGATCGTCGACTATGATTACAACAAGACTTCTTGATCTTCAATATGTCTACTCACATACTCACATACCATTACGACAGTAACTCCTCAATTCATTTGTCATTGCCGCTCCCTTCATCTCTATCAGACATTTTCTTATGTATAAATACTTTAAACATTGAGACACTTCTCCATTGTCTTGTACTTTGTTGATGTTCTCAGTTGCACGTGGCATCTACTGCACGTCTGGAGTCAGACATGTACCAGTAGCTCTTTTATGACCACTTTGCAGTACAGTTTTACACACTTTTTCTCTATTACACATCCCTCACACACTGCCAGCACAGCCATCAGTAGCTATGTGGGGTTCAGTATGTGAGTTCAGAATTACTCACTAACCCCTACTTCACTATGTAGAAACTTGTATCAGTCAATCAATAAAAATGTTTTATTCACATAGCCTATATTGACATATCACAGTTTGTCTCATAGGGCTTAACAAGGTGTGACATCCGCACTCAGAAAACATCTTAATCAATTTGAAGTTCCATAACCTCTGAAGATAGCAGACTTCATTAACTTCACAAAGCATTGAACCACATCCAAGTTCATCACTTTTTCTGTATTTGCATGTTCTCTGACTTTTTGCAGCGCATATGTCGTCAAATTTATGAAGTTGTTTTCTACTTGCATGAGTTTTCTTAATTTGCAGTGCATTGAGCACTCAAGGCCACCGGATGTTGCCGTTGTCCTCTCGTCTTCTCATCTCTAAACCATTTTTCTGCCTGTCAACACTGCAAGCAATAAAACATTTCTCTCCTCAACTCCGCACTTTGGACGGCTCTACAAAAGGCCAAAATCCCTATATAGTGGACTTTATAGGGATTAGTTTGTGATTTCAGACAGATCTTGCCTAAGGACACTTTATGGTAAATGGTAAATGGTTTTGTATTTATATAGCGCTTTTCTAGTCTTGATGACCACTCAAAGCGCTTTACAGTACAGTTTTACATTCACCCATTCACACACACATTCATACAGTGCATCTATTCGCAGCACTTTGTTATTCTATGGGGGCCATTCGGGGTTCGGCATCTTGCCCAAGGACACTTCGGCATGCAGATGGGTCAGACTGGGGATCGAACTACCAACCTTCAGGTTGGAGGACAACCATTCTACCCCTCAGCCACAGCCGCCCTGGAGCGGAGGAAGAGGCCGCTGCTGTGTTTACAGCACATCAACACTGGTGTTGGCTCTGTTGGCTCTAATCACCACAAACTCCCTCTTTAGATATACGATAGATGTTAGATATAACATTGAGGTCTTTGTTACTGAGGTGGAGGTGAAGAGCGATTTTGTAGGCCAGCAGTGATGTCACTAATAAAGAAAATACACTCATACTCAGTGGTGGGAAGTAGAAATACTTTGTTACTGTACTTTAGTAGATTTTTCACATATCTGTACTTTACTTGAGTATTTATTTTCCAACGACTTTTTACTTTTACTCGTTACATTTGAACACAAATATTTGTACTTTCTACTTACATTCTCAGGTCCTCAGTGATCAGGGTGGCTTTTCATAACCACTGTGTTTTGTATGTGTATGGCCCTCCGGTTTTTCACCTGGAGATATTTGGTTGTTTTTTATGATTTGTTTTTCATTTTTGCCTGAATCCAGCAGTGGATCCCCTGCTGCGTTCTCAGTCAGAGGAAGTACACAGAAACTCTCTCATTGGACATTTGCATTCACACATACACCTCAGTTCAATGCATGTCTGAAAGGCGGTTAATTATAGTTATTGGACTTTTTAACAGGTGAGAGATGAAAGATTGACCACAAATGCACCACTGCTGTCAGTTACATCAAAAAGAATATCCATTAGAGAGGGATAGAAGAAAAAGACATCCAGTAGAGCAGAGAGGTCTTTGAAGAAGTCCTGAGTGACTGTGACCCGAGACCGAGCAGATGATTCACCTTTCAGCACAATGATGACCTGAAGCAAACAGCCGAGACAACAGTGGACTTGCTTCGGGACAAGCCTGTGACTGTCCTTGAATGGCCCAGCCAAAGCCCAGACTTAAACCCTGTAGAATTTCTGTGGAGACCCCGAGGTGGCAGGTCACAGACACTTTTCATCCGATGTGACAGAGCCTGAGAGCATTTTCCAGGGAAAATGTAAAAAAACGTTCCAAAGATTTTGAAGCTGTAATAGCTGCAAAAACTGCCTCTAAAAATACTTAAATTAATCCAATATATTTCCAAATGAGACATTTCAGTTAGTGATTTTGAACACAATAATTTCCATACATACAAAATCAATTCCCCTTTTCAAGCGTTAAAAAATTGTTTGAATCATTTCTAGAGCCCCTCTGTGTTTTTTCAGGAGGCTACAGATCTTGTCATTCTATTTTTAACAGGATTAATTCATTATATTAAAATCACTTTAAATGTGACATAATTTGGGTGTAAGAACATGTACTAGTGAATTACATCCTTTATGAGTATATCAACTAGGGACTTCTGGAGTTGTACTTACTATTGTAGCAAGGACGTAATTTTAATCCAGGAGTCTCATAGGATTTAATATGGTTCTGCTCGAAAGTGTGTTTGTGTGTGATTCATTAATGTATTTCCCTTTGCGCCTTCATTCCAGTCTGCAGCAGTATGATAGTATGTAGTTTGATGAGAATGTCAACATGTTGATGGGTGTCATGGATATAAGGCAATTCCATTGAAAGATGGCCTCTATAGCTCTAACTTTTCAACCACTGGCATTCCATTGCAAAGTAACAGCTCACGATTCCATCAGCAGACGAAGAACGTTTAGCACTCTGTTACACAGCAGGTTCAGAAAAGATTGTGAGTAGGAATCTGGAAAGCTGTGCTCATTTTCAAATCAATGCTGAGACTAAACCCCTGAACCACCAAATGTTCTACCATTCAGACACGTCCCCCATCCTCTCCAACCCTGTCCTCTGACACTCTCTCCCACACACACACACACAAACACACACACACACACACACACACACACACACACACACACACACACACACACACACACACACACACACACACACACACACACACACACACACACACACACACCATATGAACACCTGTGCCAGTGGTTTGAACGGCTCAAGACTGGGTTCTTGTCTGTCTACTTCATGGTGTGTGTGCTGCTGCTGATGTCATTGCTCCTAGGTAGACAACTAAGATAACTTAGCTTTAGAAAGATAATTGGTATGCCATAGGGGGGGCTTAACACATCATTCAATTCCATTCCTAATTTGCAAATGATAAGTTGGAGGCAGCAACTGTCTCTTTGGAAGTAGCTTGCTTTTTGGTTGAAAGGTTATTTGTGGCTCTCTGTCACTTTGGCTTTCTTTATATTTTTTTTCATTTACAGACGATTGTTTCTGTTTCTGTTCAGATTTTGTAAAACCCAGCCCTCCTTCTCAAACTGTCCCTGCTTGAGGGCAAATATGCTCTGCTACGTTTTTAAACAGTAGAACCAACATTTTGCTCTGCACTCATAGCTGGGACAGTTCAATTCCTGTTTTCTTCAGACCAGAGAATCTTTTTTTCTCAATATTCTGAGAGTCCTTTCGGTACATTCTTGTAACTCGAGGGCTTTTTGTCTGTTTCTTTGGCTGAGGAGACACAACTGTCTGCCACAAAGCCCAGATTAGTGCATTGATGGTTGACTTTCTTGGACTCCGAGCTGTAGAAGGAATCTGAAAGACAATCAAAAGAAATAGCTACATTATAACCGTTAAAGGTCTGAATACTTATGTCAATGTGATATTTCAGTCTTTCCTACAGTGGCCCTGAGAGCTCAACGCACTGCAACTTAAGAAAACATGCAAGTGGACAAAACAGGCAAGTAAGAAAACATCTTCATCAATCTCACAACAAAACAGAAGACATTACAGAAACGCGCAGCAAATACAGAAATTGATGAAGTTGCACTCTCACTTTGCTTGTGTTTTGGCCACTTGCCTGTGTTTTGTTAAGTTGCAGCGCGTTGAGGTCTCAGGGCCACCGTACTTTCCTTTAATATTTTTTATTGAATTCAAAGCTGCAATTAAAACAATAACTGAATGACCTCAAGGCATGCAGATAACATGTACTATTTAAGTCTGTCACCTGTATCTAAAAGTGAGATAGAGAGAGATCCATACACAGTCATTACAGCTGTCAGGGTAATTTGGGGTTCGGGATCGGACCACCAACTGTCTGGTTAGGGGACGACCCTCCCGACACCTGAGCCACAGCCACAGCCCATAATTAATGTGGTCTCTGGTATTCTGCACCAAGGATGCTTCATCTTGTTCCACAGCTGGTTGACAGTTCACATCCAGCTGTTAATTGTATTATCAGATCAAAATGGAAGGCACTTTGGGTTGAGAATGAAAGTTCCCCATCTGGCTTACAGGTGGGTTTTTGACACTTGCTGTGAGAGAGAGGAGAGCAGAGTGACTGTGGAAGACATGTAATCAATATTGTATCCATAGAGTGAACCAAAATAGAGTGTGACACCCAAATTAATCCCTTCCCTACATGACATCCAACACGGTTTCACTGCAGTAAACTTTATAGTCAGCATTACAAATTTCTGCATATATTTTGATTGGCAGGGATGATGATGGTGATGAGTGTTTCTTCTCTGTGTCAACAAGCACAACACACATGGGAACAAAAAACGTACTGTTTGTAAAGTCAGTGTCAACTGGTGATCCCCAGCATCGCTCCCATCCCACAGGTCGTCATCTGGGAGAGCCGCCACTTGCCTGTGTTGACATTTGACTCAGCGTATTTTATCAGCGCAGTCTCTGAAGAGAGCCCCCAGCGCCCCACCCCACCCCTTTGTTTTAACTGCGAATCAAATATTGAAAATATGCACACAGTTCCTACACTAGAGGAAAGCCAGAGAAAGAGAGAGATGGGTGGAGCAGGTCCAACAGAATGGAGCAAAAGCTACAGATGGTGTTGTAAGTGGACAACTTGATTATTATAAGCAAATTATTTTCACAGCCCAAGCTTTTTGAGCAGTAATTAAGTGAACAGACAAGAGACAACCAGCAATAGATCTTGGTATTGATAACCACTTTTTTACTGTTATTTTTCATATATATATGCAAGAGAAAAGCAAATTTCAGGGCAAATATATCACCATGTGCATAAAGTAAAATTTGTTTCATTCTTCACTGCCGTCTATGGCTTTTTGACCCTCAATATAAATGTAAAACAAACATTATTATAAATGTTAAAATGTAACCTGAGGAACTCTCACAGTCCCACTGTCAAAAACAAATTTTTACACTTCTAAAGCTAAAGTCACACAGTATTTGTGTTTAACTTTACAATGCAAAAAGAATCTGAAAATGTTATTTCGAATGCTGCTCTTCCCTCATAAGGCTAATACAGATCTTTAATGTTTGAATGAGTATGTCTATGACTATGTTGTTGGAAATAATTTATAATTACAAAGATATTAGATGTAGAAATATTTGTGTAATCATTTCTAACTATTACCAAAAGTAGGGATTTAGCTCATGTGTGATAATTTGCAATAGCAAGAAAAATCTCCATCAAGCAAGAGATAAGTGCATTTCATTCAATTGATTTTTGGCCGCTTGGAGGATGCATGTCAAGTAAACAGTAATAACAAGCAGCTTTCACGAACATATTCTGTTTAGACCATGCAAACAAAATAACCCAAGATAAAATCATGACCAACTCTGGTCATTTCAGTTTGTGCAGCTGAGGGAAAATGGCAGAATCCGTCCGTAGGAGAGACAGACTGCCTCTCTGTCAATGGCCCCTCTTTGCCTTGCTTTTCATTTTGCCACTGTCAAGTCGCTGTTGACGAAGGGCCCTTCAAACAGACCCTCATGGCGTTTCCATTAACCGCATCAATCAAGAGAGTTTTAGGAGGATAACACAGTTTTTGGTCGCCCGCCATTTATTTTGTTTGTCTTTCTTCAAATCACTTATCGAATGGAAGCCGCTGGATGCTGCTTAAAGAGCACTAGTAGCATCCTTATTGTCTTTTGATTAATGAATCTGCTGTGTAATAAACAAAGGTCCAGGGTCCGTCCTCATCCAAAAGAACAGCCATGCTAACGCAAAGACAAAGGCCTTCAGGTACTGCTCATCAGGAAGCACATCCTTCAGGAGCTCTGGCCCAGCAGCTCGGTTGTAGGTTCCTGGCTGCTGGGATCTCTCTTGGCACTGCTCCTTTTAACATAGTATATATTGTCGTCTAGTTGGTCCCTCTGGGTTTTGTCTACAGCCATTTGGTCCAAGCATCAGGTATGTCAAGAGCATTTCACTGTCCAGTGACAGAATTGGCGAGGAGTGACCTGTTCTACACAGAAAATACATATAACAAGAGGTATACTTCTTTTAGATAATCAGTGTTTCTACCAAGACTGAATGTTTCATTAGTTCTAAACCACTTTGATCACTAAACTCACAATAATGTAGTTTAATAATTCGATCAATGAGAACTTTCGGTGTAAATTTACCTTCTGTTGGCGTGTAAGAACCTCCTCCAAGAATTCATTTAAAAGTCCTCAATGGTGTTAGACTTGTTGAACTCATAATTCAGTGCCACCAAAAATGGTTGACAGTCATTAAGTTGACCAAACTGGTATATTAAAAAAAAAGGGTATGTCTTTTACCATAAAGCACATGTGAAACTCAAATACTTAATTGAAGTAAACAAAGAAAATATTGAAGCAAGTAAAACTAAACGTACCACATTACCTTTTCTACTTTAATCACATCAGAAATCACATCGCGTCAACACCCACCGTGGCCCTTCGCGCTGCTTTGTTTTAATTAAACAGTCGGATTCCCCTGGTCCGCACCAGTTCTAAAGGCCTCAGTATGCTTCTCCGAGTCCGTTTCGGAATGACGGACGGACGGATCGGACGAACCCTTTTTGATTTATAGTTCTACGAGCCTTTTTGTTGTGAAAACAATTCACCGCCAGAACAGTAGATGGCGAAACGGAAGTCGAGCTTAGACAAGCCTACCTCATGAGGAAGAAGTCCACGCTGGTTTATTTACGTCCTCCCGGCTCCTCACACACACACACAGTGAACGATGGCAACTAACAGAAAAAGGATGTTGATGACGCGACAGTTTTTGCTGAATAAAGTGACACCCAGCGAGTCATAATGCTTATGTTATCGTGTCTTAGCGCAGCGGTTCCCCGGTCTTGTTTCCAAACTGCGTTGCTAATTCAACAGCTGCAACAGCTTGAAGCTACACGGAGGCAGCTAGCTCCCCCCAGCTTCCACATGTGACGCTCAGTCATTTAGGTTTCTGGTTTTCTGTCTTGTGTTTTCTATTTCCTGTTTTATTTTGTAGCCTTGCTCTCACTGTCTTGTTTCAGCTTCTCGGTGTCTCACTTCCTGTCTGTGATTGTGATCTCCAATCCTCATGTGTTTCACCTGGTGTAATTGCCCCGGCCTTCCTGCTTGGTATTTAAGCCTCTGTTTCCCTTTGTCTGGTGTCGGGTTGCACTAGTTGTTTTCTCCACACGTCGTAAGAGATGGTTTGTTTGTTCCTGCTGTTTCGTCCAGCTTCTCCTGCTTCCTCGTTCCTTGTTCTCCGTGCGCCTTGTCGCCAGTGTTACTTTTGTTAGTATTCCTGTTTTGTTTTTGTCTTATTTAAGACCTTTTTGGATATTAAATCCCCTTTTGTTATAATCTCTGCATCTTGGGTCCATCTCCTCCTTCAAATCGTAACACCACACACAGTCAGCACGGACACCCGATACTAGCTACTACCAAGTGTTTGCTTCTAACCTGACGGTGTTTGAGAAACAGTGTCATGAGAGCCGTGGGATTAAAGTCAGCGGGTTTTTGCGCTGTTCCCACCGCAGTTAGCATGGTGGCTAGCCCGCTATCCCCGTTATCAAAGTTCGTTATAACCGTATGTGACCGTACACACATGCTGTAAGTGCTCTAACCAGCCACCGTCAGCCGGACAACGCCGCTGGCTTAACACACTTGTCACATTAATCATAGAGTCGTAGTTGTGATTTTGGTTTATTGTGATGTAGGGAATGGAACAGGAAGTTTCCATTCCGAAATGCTGGCGTTAGCGGACCAATCGCAGCCAAGTGCTATCCGTGGGCTGTCCGTCATTTCGACGTGTAGTTAGAAAAATGAGAGCTGCACGAAAAGCTCTCCAAGGAGCCTCGGAGAGGGCGTTCCACGTTGGAGAGGGCGGTCCTATCTGTCCGTGTCCGTCAAAACAGAGAAGCATACATTGGCCTTTCAGCTGCTAGGCGCCAGCCGAGGCGCACCGCCGGAGGGGGCCCCCCGCGCGAACGGAGGGTTCCCCCAGCGGGCGCCGTAGCTGAGGTGATCCGCGAGAAGGGCCCGACACGCGTCCAGAGTCGCCGCCGCCGACCGCCGTACCCGGTCCCCTCCAATGGCCCGCCTTCCGCACCGCCGCCGGTGTCCGTCAAGAAAGAAAGCCCCCGCAACACTGACGCCGTGAGGCACCGCAGAAGAGGACCTCCCCCCCAAGAAAAGGTCGAGGCGTGGAGAGGAGGGCGACGGGGCGACTGCTCCCCCAGCCGCAGCACGTGCCCAGCGGTTTAACCACAAATACCAATGATATCGGTGAAAGTCAAGTTTATTACCGATGTGCATATATTCCCACGGCACACCTGACGATCTCTCACGGAACACTAGTGCACCTTTCACTGCACTATGTAACTGTCAACATCATCATTAAATACTGTATGTTCTGTTTCATACAAAGGTAGAATAGATTAATTAAAGAAAGCTGCAATTGATGCTACCGAAACACTTTGTCTTATTAATTAATGGTCTCTGCTGTGGTCTCTCCCCAATCCATATCTGAAGTTTCTTCACCAGTGATGCTGCTGCTAAAGGAATTAGGGTCTAATGTTTCCTGCCTGCTCTAATTGGATCTATTAATCAAGTCCCCTCTTGATATTGATTACTTTTAAACAATTTGAATGTCATGCAAGAAATGTAGTGGAAGAGAATGTACATCTATGAAAAATGTACTTTGTTAATGCCACGATCCATGATGTCTAAGCATTAACCCATTTAATGCTCTCTGAGTGTGGTTTGTAACAGTAGATATTGTGTCAGTGTTTGAATGCGAAGGTTCATCCAATTACACAGTGTCACCTACACTTGAATATATGTTTCTGTAATACTCCAGTTCCTGCTCAGATTCATCATCTGAGCCTGCAAATACAGTAATTACAGCTTTCCAATTTTACAGAGGTCTTGCATGATACATTGGTATGATGTGTGTGGAGTGTGTCACAAGATCAAATCCAGCTTAGATAGAGATCTTATAAACACCACAGACTTAAAGCAATGACACTATTTACAAATACGTTTGTATATATATATATATATATATATTTATATTGGTTATTAGAATGTATTCATATACAATATTCATATATTTTTTAAATCTAAAAACAACATCTTATGTGGAGCAGATGTCACAATTTGAACATCTGGTCTGGTCACGACTATTCAAAAAGCTAAATAAATTGACAGTCAAATGTTTTATTAAAGAAACAGACACATGCATTTGTTTGTTTTCATACATGAGATAGATTATTATCATGTGATCAATATGTTCTGGTTTATAGCATAGGGTCTGACTGGACCATTAATGGACGTGGAATAACTTTTGGTGTTCGACCAGAGTCATCTCTAATCTCTAATGTTTGTTACATTTTGAAATCCAAGAAGATGTGTGGTCAGTTGATTGAATTGTCTTCATGTAACTCTGTAAGAAAGCAAACAAGTGTAAAGATATTATTCCTATAAAGTCCAATTTTACTCACTAAAAGTGTTGATCATCTTCACCAGTACATGTCGGAAAGTAGCCCAAAAAATGCTGTTCTTAACTGTTTATGTTTGCTTTAAAGTCTTTTGTTTAAAAATCCATTTGTAAACTTCTCCCCTGGTGAAACAGACACAACTGCAGCAGTATCAGTGTTGGCTACCTCTTTCTAACGTAGCAGGTGTGTCAGGTGGTAATGAATTCTTCTCCAGTAGCGCCTCATGTACCATTACTCTTATCCCAGAGACCTTAGCATACTAATTAACATTTATAAAATCCAATTGGTTTTCAGACCGTACGAGAGAAGAGCGACTGAGAGGAAGGAGAATGAAAGGAGGGAGGGAAATTTCATGATTTAGTGGAACAAGGTGACAGGAAGGAAGGGGCTGGAATTGCAGAGGCGAGAGCTCTGAATTAGAGAAGGCAACGCACTGCAGAATATAAACAGAGACAATTAACCAGAATACGCAGGTATGGTGAAGATGAAGTGGCGTAGGACGGAAGCAGACATGACAATGAGGTGGCAGCTGCTTCACAGAGCAGCTGGAGGGAGTCCGAACCTTGAAAACACTTTACACAGCTTTTCCAGCATCATGAAATAACACGTTAATAGGATGTTTGGGCAGATTTTGGAGAACCAGTGTGGTTTGTCGTTATGTCATTTACTTTACTGCATGTGAGTTCATGTTAAATTTTATATTATGTCTTGGTTGTTATTGTGTTAGTGGGTTTGGTAAGGGGCGCAGGACAGTCAAAGTTTCTAAAAGTGCACAGGTATTATGTTTCTCTGATGGTTACTTTTCAGGTTTTATTTTGACCTGAGAAAAAACAAATATATAGAAAAGGTGTGCGAAGGAGCAACAATGAGAAATGTGTGGTGATCTGGAGCTGATTGTGGAGCTGAGCAAGGTAAGTTAACAGATCTCTCTAAGTAAACTCAGTAAACTGAATTTTTATGTTCAGAATATATAGTAATGTATTTATATGTGTTATAGGGGGAATTAACCCCCACCACTATGAGGCTGAGTGTGTCTTTTGTGGAGAGGGGAGGGGGTTAGGATGTAGAAAGAGAAAAAGATAACAAATGAATGGTTTCACAAGCAATCCATGGGGTTAGGGTTAGTAGTAGGTCTGGATGTTGTCCTATTTTGGGGTAAAATACTCATATTGGCATTTGTAAGGGTCACTGGAGACAAGTCAGATTGAAATTTCCTGACTTTATGATAAACGACATTACCCTAAGATTGTTAAAAATCTGAAATAAATACATCAAAATCATGCAGTAAAGTTAGGAAGGGCCAAAAGTGCTTTTATCCTAAAACTTGGAAAATAAGGAAGACCTACAATATAAAATCACTGTTTACATTAGATAAATTTTACAAGGCCTAAAACCCTGAATAGCGTGGAAAAGGAAACTGAATGGTGTGTGGCTGTCGAGGAGGTAAAGCATGTTGTTGACACTGTATATATATGCTTAACTCAAGCCTGGATAAAAATGCCTATGGAAGAAGCCAGCCCCTTTAACACCTGAATACGGTAAAGGTGTATTTCAGCAGGTTGGATGTATATTGTATTTGTACAAATACATTTACATTTTGAATGCCTCTGTTTTGCTTTTTGCAAAGTTTTTCTATATTTTAAAACCAGTTGTTTTGATACTATCACCTGCTTCCTTTATGGACAAACTACAAACTACAAACAACAAACAAACTTTTACCTTTTACACAAACGTCTCTCTAAATGTCATATACTGCAAAATGTGACGAAAGGAAAAAAGTGTGTTTGAGTGTTTGGGGGGGCACAATCATAACAATGTTTCTCAAAAGTGGACGTTCCTGCATATGACGAGCCAATCAGAGCAACGGGGCAGTCCTTTCCACACTGAACCAATTGTTATGGTTTTAGTAGATCGTGGCCCCACAGCAGACACGGACGAGAGAGTTCGTAAGAGGAATGTTTATTTTAACGATTATAAAAGCTGGCAGTAGTGGCAGGGTGCCGGCTGGTTAAGAAGTCCAGGGTGGAAGCGAGGAGGCGACGTCAGCGGTTAGGCACACGGAGTTCTGTAGAAGTTGAAGACAAGGTTTTAGAATACATCCATGATTAGGGTCCGGTGTGCCTCGTCTGTTGTCGCCAGGAATCAGGCCACGCCCCGGACACCCACACGCGCCGAGGGGACACTACAGGGAAGGATGAGAACAACAACAACAAACTCCACAATCCCCACAGTACCCCCCCCTCAAGGGACGCCGCCTGGCGGCCGACCCGGCTTGTCCGGGAAACAAGCATAAAAGTCATTGAGGATGGTACCGTCCAAAATCAGGGAACGAGAAACCCATTGTCTCTCCTCTGGGCCATATCCCTCCCAGTCCACGAGGTATTGGTAACCTCGACCACGCCGGCGTACATCCAATACCTTATTAACCGTATATGCCGGGTGGTCATCTATGATAAGGGTGGGTGGGGGAGGCTCCGCAGGAGGGCTTAATGGACTTGTGGACACTGGCTTGAGACGAGAGACGTGGAACGTGGGATGAACTTTCAAAGACAGGGGGAGTTTAAGTCTCACCGCACACGGATTTATTATCCGATCGACCTCAAATGGCCCAATGTATCTAGGTGTCAATTTACGTGATTCGGTTTGGAGAGGCAGATCCCGGGATGATAGCCAGACCATCTGTCCCGGCTGATAGTCAGGAGCAGGGGTGCGATGCCGGTCAGCCACTCGCTGATTGCGGGACGCAGTACGGACCAGGGCTGCCCGGGCCTCGAGCCAGACCCGACGAGCACGCTGCAGATACTCCCCCACGGATGGCACTGCCACGTCAGCTTCCTGAGATGGGAACAGAGGAGGTTGGAACCCATTAGCAACCATGAACGGCGACATACCTGTGGCGGAGCAGACCAGGGAGTTGTGAGCGTATTCGATCCAGGAGAGGTGTGTGGCCCAGGAAACCGGATGTCGGGCTGAAACACAGCGCAGTGCTGACCCCAGATCCTGGTTCGCCCGTTCTGTCTGGCCGTTGGACTGAGGATGGTATCCGGAAGATAGGCTGGCCGACGCCCCCAACGCCTGGCAGAACGCCTTCCACGTCCTAGCGGTGAACTGAGGACCCCTGTCCGAGACAATGTCTACCGGGATGCCATGCAAACGGAAGACGTGTGTGATGAGAAGGTTAGCGGTCTCCAAGGCGGAGGGTAACTTAGGTACCGGGATGAAGTGAGCTGCTTTGGAGAATCTGTCAACGACGGTCAGAATCACTGTGTTGCCTTCCGATGGGGGTAAGCCAGTTATGAAGTCAACCGCCACATGTGACCACGGGCGGTGAGGGATGGGCAGAGGATGCAGTAAACCAGCGGGGGCTTGATGTGATGCTTTACCTCGGGCGCAGACAGAACAGGCAGCGACGAACCCCCTGGTATCGGCCGCCATGGAGGGCCACCAGAACCGCTGTTGGAGAAGGGCCAGAGTTCGCCGAAAACCCGGATGGCAGGCGATCCGGGAGGCGTGTCCCCATTGCAGAACCGGGGATCTCACTCCCTCAGGAACAAACAATCTGTCCGGAGGGCAGCCTGGTGGAACCGGCTGGTCCCTCTGGGCCCCCTGGACCACACCCTCGATCTCCCACCTGGCCGCTCCCACCACGCAGGCAGCTGGCAGGATGGTGTCTCCAGACGTGTCCTCCATAGGGAGCGCAAACTGACGTGACAGCGCATCTGGCTTGATGTTCTTGGACCCGGGCCGGTAGGTGAGTGTAAAGTGGAAGCGCCCCAGGAAGAGTGCCCACCGGGCCTGGCGGGAGTTGAGCCTACGAGCAGAGCGGAGATAAGACAGGTTTTTATGATCGGTCCACACAATGAACGGATGCGTGGATCCCTCAAGCCAGTGCCTCCACTCCTGCAGAGCCAGAACCACCGCCAGCAACTCCCGGTTCCCGACGTCATAGTTTCTCTCCGCCGGTGAGAGCTGGCGGGAGAAAAAGGCACATGGGTGCTCCTTCTGGTCGATGGTGGAGCGCTGCGACAGCACGGCCCCCACCCCGGAGTCCGAGGCATCCACCTCCACCACAAACTGTAAGGCAGGGTCAGGGTGAATGAGTACAGGAGCAGATGAAAACAACAATTTAAGTCTAGCAAACGCCCCCTCCGCTGCAGGTGACCACACAAAAGGAATTTTAACCGACGTCAGCTGCGTCAGAGGTGTAGCAACTATACTATAGTCCTGGATAAATCTGCGGTAGAAATTGGCAAACCCGAGGAACCTCTGAAGTTGCTTCCTTGATGTAGGAGTGGGCCATTCGGCCACTGCCTTAACCTTGGCAGGGTCGGTCCTGAGTTGCCCTTTCTCCACAATGACACCCAAAAAACTAATAGAACATACATGAAAATCACATTTCTCTGCTTTTACATATAACCTGTTTTCCAGGAGTCTTCTGAGCACTAGCTGGACATGTTGCACGTGCTCCTGGTGGTTACGGGAGAAAATCAAAATATCATCCAAATAAACAAAAACAAAACAGTTAAGCATGTCTCTTAACACGTCATTAATTAAGCATTGAAAAATAGCGGGGGCATTGGTGAGGCCAAAAGGCATCACCAAATATTCAAAATGCCCCAGGGGGGTGTTAAACCCCGTCTTCCACTCATCCCCCTCTCGGATCCTAACTAAGTGGTAGGCGTTCCTGAGGTCCAACTTAGTAAAAATAGTGGCCTCATGAAGGGACCCAAAAGCAGAGTCAATGAGAGGGAGAGGGTATTTATTTTTAACCGTAATGTCGTTGAGTCCCCGAAAATCAATACAAGGCCGCAGAGACTTGTCCTTCTTCTCCACAAAAAAAAACCCCGCCCCTAAAGGAGATGACGATGGCCGAATGAGACCCGAGGCCACCGATTCGGTGATGTATGTCTCCATGGCGATACGTTCTGGCTTGGATAAATTATAGAGCTTGCTGGAAGGATACGGAACGTTCTGGAGAAGCTCAATCCCGCAGTCATAAGGTCTGTGAGGGGGAAGTGACAGAGCATGGTCCTTACTGAACACCTCCCGGAGGTGGTGATAAACGGCAGGTACGGAGCTCACATCCACGGGCTTGGGAGGAGCCTGTGGCATAGAACGAGTGGAGGGAACGGCGGAACGTAAACAGTGGGCATGACAAAATAAACTCCAATTTAGGACGGACACCGAGGACCAGTCAATGTGGGGGTTATGTAGCTTTAACCAGGGTAAACCTAACACCACAGGGGAAGTTGGAGAAGAAATAACAAAAAAAGAAATGGCCTCATGATGGTTCCCGGACAACAACAGGGAAATAGGCTTTGTGCGGTGAGTAACCTGCGCCAGAAGCCTGCCATCCAAAGCAAAGACCCTCTTGGGGTGAGAGAGGAGCTGACAGGGAACTTGAGCCTGCGTAACAAAACTTGAGTCGATAAAATTGTCATCTGCCCCCGAATCCACCAAGATGGATAGCGAACGGGAGGTTTGATTCCAGGAAACAGTACCTTTGATCAGCAGGCGAGGAGGAGACGAACACACAGAAGACTGACTCACCAACGCTCCCCCAGTGGTTGGTGAGCCCCCCCTTTTGACAAAACCGGGCAGTTGTCACGAAGATGTCCCTCCTGCCCGCAGTAGGCGCAGAGACCCTGTAGCTGGCGACGTTGACGCTCCCGTGGAGGTAGTCTCGTCCTCCCCAGCTGCATGGGTTCCTCGGTGCCTGGAGAAGAAGAAGAGGAAGAAGAGGTGGTCCGCGGAGGAATCCTGTCCGGGCCGAATGGAGGTGGTGGAGAAAACGTAAATCCCCGTTGGAAGGGACCCATTGTCCGAGTCACGGGAGGTGCATGACTGACACCCCCGGATCTCTCTCTGCGTCTCTCGTGGAGGCGACAATCCAAGCGGATAGCTAGCGAGATTAGCTCGTCCAGTGAGGTGGTCTCGTCACGAGCAGCTAGTTCGTCTCTCACGTCGTCTCGTAATCCCCGGAGAAACACCCCCTGTAACGCTGTCTCGTCCCACCCGCTCTCGATGGCTAAAATACGGAAGTCCACCGAGTGCTTAGCCACGGAGTTAGCTCCCTGGCGAAGAGACAGGAGCCGGCTACTGGCCTCCTTGCTGCGTAGCGGATGGTCAAAAACTTTGAGAAACTCGTCGGAGAACGAGGAAAATGAAGAGCAAACCGGAGAATGACTATGAGAAAGTGCAACCGCCCAAGCCGCGGCCCTGTCTGAAAGCAAACTCATCACAAAAGCTATCTGCGACCTATCTGTGGAGTATGTTGAAGGCTGTTGCTCAAAAACGAGTCCGCACTGAAAAATAAACTCTCTACCGGCACCAGACTGACCAGAAAACCTGGCGGGTGTGGGGATAACAGGCTCCCGGGGCTGAGTGGGAAACGAGCCCGAAGCAGCGGCTGATGACGGTGCTGGAGCTGGACCCGGAGCTGGAGGAGACGGATGCGAGGCGAGGTGCGACCCTATCTGCTCCACCCGACTGCCGATCAGCGACACCTGGGAGGTAAGTGTGGTGATGGCCGCCATGGTCTCGAGTAGTGTCTTCTCCTGTTGTCCAACCCGGTCTTCGTAGGAGGCCAACGCCAGTCTGAATCTCTCCGTGTCTGCGGGGTCCATGTCGTGGCCGGATTATTCTGTTATGGTTTTAGTAGATCGTGGCCCCACAGCAGACACGGACGAGAGAGTTCGTAAGAGGAATGTTTATTTTAACGATTATAAAAGCTGGCAGTAGTGGCAGGGTGCCGGCTGGTTAAGAAGTCCAGGGTGGAAGCGAGGAGGCGACGTCAGCGGTTAGGCACACGGAGTTCTGTAGAAGTTGAAGACAAGGTTTTAGAATACATCCAACACGGTGCCTGAGTTGAGAAGGTCGCGTCGTATAGCTACCGAGGATACTGAATAATCCGGCGCTGGAGTGATGATCGAGCCAGGCATTTATGGAGGAGGTGAATGAGATGATTAGGGTCCGGTGTGCCTCGTCTGTTGTCGCCAGGAATCAGGCCACGCCGGACACCCACACGCGCCGAGGGGACACTACAGGGAAGGATGAGAACAACAACAACAAACTCCACAATCCCCACACCAATCACTGTTGTGGGCGTCCTGCATGCGACAGAGACCCTCAACAGAAACGCCTCCTGTGGATACATAGAGCTTGTTCAATATATATGTCTTATTGTTGGATTGCAATATTTTACGAAATTATAATTTCTCCATTCTACATGCAGACTAGAGAAACTCTGTGTGTGTTTATTGTTGTATCGCTGTTGTAAAGCAAAAAAATAGTTTTGCTTTCTAGTACCTCTATTGTTCTATGCAGAAGATTCTACATTTTAAAAACAATTACATATATAACATAATTATCCTCTGTAATTAATGGAAATAAAATGCACATTAATTCTATTCTGCAGATATATTTCACTTTATTTGATAAGATTTCCTTAACATTCCACATGAATCATATAGCTTGATGACGTTCCTAAACTTGGGCTTATCTACCAGGCTTGAGAGGTTCTTGTAGTGCACACTCAGCCAATTATCAATTCAAAAGAACCCTGCTGTTTTCCTCTCCATCTGTAAGAAAGAAATTAGATCAAACAGACACAATGGGGGTCTTGTAAGCGAATAAAGGGAACAACTCTGATTACAATGCATGCACGTGAATAGAAGATCAGTGTGTGTGTGTGTATATGTTCTCATTTTGTTACGTCTTATGATCTTTTCCAGCATAAATACAGATTTTATTAAGATCAGTAGACCTAATGAGGCAAAACGACCAGAAAGGGAGGGAGGGGGGGGGGGGGCTGTGCTAACCTGTGTATATAAGACTGTATGTTTACATGTATCACATTCAAGAGGGCTCCAGACAAACTTTTAAAATTGGTTGCACCAGTTCATTTAGGTGCACCAGCGGATAATTTAGGTGCACCAAAAATTTGCACTGTGCCTTTTGGTACCGCAACAATACACCTATTATGTATTGTAATGAGCATAATTCTAAGAGAATATTCAGTCTGAAATTCAAATGAAAATAGCCTTAATAAATAAAAGACAACCTCCAAAAAGGTAATTAAATGGACTCTCTGGCTCTGTTAACAAAAATTGCTCTTGAATGATTATTTTACATTTGGCAGAGGATATATGTTACCAGCTCAGTAAACTGGATGGTTATCATCTAAATTAGCTTCTAGCTTTGTATTGTATTTGGTTAGTATTACAGAGTAACCTAAGATTCTTGACTTTTATGTGTTTAAATACATGTTTCATAAATTCTGGAGCGAATCAAAAAAGGTCAGTACCGTTCAGGTTTTAATAACTTGTCATTAGTGATGGTGTTTATTGTTAAAGTGGCCGGTCAGCAGGACTGAAGAGGGAGGACACCCATACAGAGACTGTCATGGTATAAATCAACCGCTACTTCTGCTCTGATACTGAATCATTGGTGCTAATCGTTTTGTATTGCCGGTCTGTCAACAAACTTTCAGCGTTCAGGTCAACAAACTTTCCGCCTACATCTCCGCTTCACCTTCCGTGTATCAGTGTGTGAGTGATTGGGGGCGGGGCCAGCCCAGGACCTATGTGCGTGAGTGTAGACTCCACAGTGTAGAAGAGGAAGCTATTACAGATAAAGAGACACACTCGTTTGGTGCAATGGTGGGACCAAGGACATTTTTTTGTGGCACTCTGTTTTGATTTTTGGTCGACATCCTCCTCCTCCTCCTCCTCCTCACCATAACAATGCAATTGTCTGCTCTTTTCTGTACATTTTCATCCGAAAAACACTGTCCAACAACCACGACCACAACCTCGACATTAAACAGACTACATTTATCAATTGCCTGCCTTTGCATTGAGTGACCGCACTCTGACACTGAAACAACACATAACATGATATGCATACAAAGTTTAATTGGTTGTTATGTTCTAGGGGTGGGATTTTTACTTTGCAAAAAAGTTGCTCTTCTAGTCATACCTCACAGTGCCTGGATGGTTCCTTTCTTTGCATTGTGCAGTGCAACACTGTGAAGGATACGTTTCTTTGTTTGCAGTGTTTGTGGCATGTTTATTTCTTTTTCATTGTGTTAACTGTTTTCTATCATCAGTTAAGTCAGTAAAGTCAGGCTACTTTCCTATTTCCATCTCTTTTCACTTCTAAATGACAGTTTTAAAATTTCAGCACTTCCATGGACACTCCCGCCTCCCCTCAGCTCCCACTTCATACTAACTCATATCTCTCTTGTGAGGGCATGTGCCCTCATTTCTTATTTTCTTTCTTCCTCCTCACTCACTCCATTGCTCAGTAACTTTATCTGGGTGTCACTGTGTCAGAATGTATTTGGAGTTAAATTATTCATTAGAGAACTTGAGGGCAATCAAAAAGACTGGAACCAGGCAGGGCCAGTGTGTATATGTGCACATGTTCAAAAGAATGTGTAGATGCATGTGTGCTCGAATATGTGTGTGTGTTTATGTGAGTGAGAGCCAGTAGAGACGAGAGGATAGCAGGCTGGAAGAAAGAGATTACACAGAAACCCAGAGGGAGCCCAACACAGAGCCTTGCAGCTCTCCATACAGCCCAGAGAATACTAATTTAATAGTGGTGTGTGCTGTGTGTGAGTGTGTGTATTGAAGCACAGGGGAGGGTATATAGTTGTTGGATTATGATTTTCCCTATCCTCTGATATGATCAATAATGCTGGTGTGGAGACATGAATCATTTGCAGTAGCCTTAATTCACCTTTCTGCCCAAAAGAAGTGTATTCATCTTTAGTCTAAAGGGAAGCAACTCGTCTCTCTCTCTCTCTCTCTCTCTCTCTCTCTATGCGTTTGAGAGAGAAAAGAGAGCATATGCCTATTTGTCATTTACACTCTCTGCTACTTGCAACCTCTTGTCCAAATAACAGATATGTTCTGTAAAGGTGACAAGACAAAGTGGGTCCCAGCTTTGTTAAGTCAGTTTCCACTGCATACCCATAAATTAAGATATTGAGGAGATTGTAATGCACACATTCACCATGGATATATCTCATGCATACGTGCCACCAGACACGACGTTAACTGTAGAGAAGTGGAACATGTTCAAATCAGAAACACCAGAAATTAACCACTTCAGACACTGACTAATCATCACAAAGTTCATGCTCTGACAGATCAACAATCTCAGAACAAACAGTCAGCAGCACTGAAAAATCCTTGTGAAGGAGGTGAGCACCATCATAGAGCCCCTTGTGGATGAAATGTCCCAATCTGACTGGAGCGGACTGATATCTGAATCTTCACTTGAGTTTAAAGCTGCTACAGATGAAATCTTTCAGACAATGTTAAGAGGAGAGCGTAAAAACATCTGACTCGAGTAGAATAGTAAGCTGAATCCTCAACAAGCCACAAAAAGTTTTGGAAAGGAGTGGGGAAGAAGATCAAGACGTTCTTGGCTAAATTCTTTGCCACTGCATCAATGCTCAAGATATTGGCACAAGTCAAGAACACACTTAAGAAGAAGACCAAAGTGCAGAGCAGAGAGTCAATGAAGTATCTGATGGATTGTGTCGACTCTCTGCTTCTGACGGAGACAAATCAAAAAGGTGGAAAAGTATCTTTACAAGAGTACAGACAGTTTCACCTGCAAAAGTTTCCGTCCTCAAAGAAGAACTCACTGATGTCCTCTACATGTGTGTCGCAGCTGAGAAGTTAGAGGTGACTCCAGGTGCAGTGATGACTCTTCCTAAGAATACATATATGGATGTACGCAAACATAAAGGAGAGAGGGTTCAATTTCCTGCCATTGATGAACAGGTGGTTTACAAAACAGGCCGGTGACTACAACAACAGAGTGACATTGGCTTTGATGGAGATTGAATCAATCATAGAATCTCTACTCTCAGAGATCAACAGAGCAAAGGAATTGGCAGAGTCCCAGAAACGGTTTTATGTCAGTCTCCTCATCGACCAGCTTGTCACACTAGTGTATGCAAAGAGCAAAAATGGACTGGACAGACATCACTCAAAATCTGTTTGAAAAAAATGGGCCAAAGTCCAAAATATTGACATAGACATCTGCCCAGAAAATAATCAATAACCTCAACAAGGTCGTTTTCAAGGACGTACAGTGAGGATGTGTCTAAGAAGTGGGCCTGTCTGGAAATTCTGCTTCTATCCATTTGTCTGAATGAACCAGAGGTTCTATGAAAAGCCACATGTCCAAAAAACCTGGCAGCATCAGTGTCAAGATCCTTCTCCTCTTTGATAGCATTCTTCAAACTGTAAAAATGCTGGCGATTTCAATGAGGTGACACATGTGAGTGGTGTCTACTGCGTTGGTGTGGATTTATTCCAGTTTACCACGTCCAACAAAACTTGAATAAACAAAAAGATTTAAATATCTCTCTTTTTTTAAGGACTGAAACTGGGAAATGATTTTACAGGAGAGGAGCTCGCTAGCTGAAAGCTCTGGCTCCTACTCTGCTTTTAGAGAGTTTAGGGACAACAAGTAAGCGTCAGTACTGGGAGCGCAGTGCTCTAGTGGGGTTGATATGGTACTTCTCCATTGGTTGTACAGTTTTAAGTTGCTCTCTTGTCTTCTCAACTGTATGAAATTACACCATCTCTTTCGCAATACACTTGGAAACAGGTGCTGTGCACTGTATTTATCTTTTACTGTTCCGTTTGTACTTTTTGTTTAAGCTCAAAATCAATCTTTGCCGACTACTGCCTCTCTAGGTGCTAGCTGTCTCTGCTGGGTGGTTGAGACCAAAATTAATTTGCAGATTAGTGAATTGGATTTCCTTTACCAGGCCAACTCACTTGCCAAGCGTCCAAAATTGCCTATATGATGTCCAAGGGCTCAATTCAGTCTTTCCGATGAGACGTGTTGATATTGTCTGTTATCTTTAGCCTTGTTGTTGAAATGTCTCCGATGTTAACTCTTACTTATACTGATATGGTAAATGGTCTGTATTTATATAACCCTTTTCTAGTCTTGATGACAACTCAAAGCTCTTTACAGTATAGTCTCTCTCAATATGAGAATGCGCACTATCTGCAGAGCACCATAGAGCAGACAGAGGCTAGCAACAAGAAGGAAAGAAGAAATTACTTAGTGATGTTTCCAAATGCTGAGGCAGTCATTGTAGGCTATGTACAGTTGCAATCAGAAATATTCAACCCCCCAAAGATTTTAAGGATTTATCAATTAAAGTTGACAGAATCTTGCTCTTTGAGCAAGAATCTGCTTCGGATTACTTCTTTATGAGTTTAGTGATACAGAAAATCAACACGGAAAATGCATGATGTAGTATTTGTGTGTAGCAGTATATTTTGTTAAGATAGTGTAATGGAAAATATCACTGACCAGTGTCTAAGGTATTGGAAATCCCCTTACTAGGTGTCTCACTGCTGTGATCCTGTCTACCTGACAGGATGGAACCCTTATTTGGTGATGTTTTTCTTTTAATTGGTATCAGGGATGGTAGGGTGAGGTTTTTCTTCTAACTGGTACCGGGGACGGAAGGACACAGCAGATAAGACAGAGGATGATCTCATGTCTTTCATGTCTTCTTTTTTTCTTCATATCATGTCTTATGAAACGCCTCTTTGTATAAGTTCCGGCTTCTGTGAACTTGCAGCCAGTTGTTCCATTTTGAGCACCCGTGCTTGTAAACTCTGCAGAGCTTATTATTATAAAGACTCAATGGCAACTCCAGTCTGAGAATTTCATTATTACAAATCTCAAGATGAATTTCCATCACAATAGCCATGTCACAATTATTCAACCCCTATATAATATTGTTGTTTTTAAAGCTGTCCGACAGTTATTTTGTCCTAAACTTGAGTTGAAACATTATTAAGCCTTTGGTAACTCTATACTGATCCTTCATTTGCTCCAGCTGTGATGCATATATAAACCCCACCCATGAAGGTATTCAAGGTGAGTTGCAATCATGGGAAAGACAAAGGAGCTTCCACAAAAGCTGAGAGAGCAGATTATTTCATCACACCTGAAAGGCCTTGGGTAGAAGAAGATTTCCCCCAAAAATGATATTCCAAGAGACACAATTGGGAACATTATAAGTAAGTTTAAAACTGATGGAGCAGCTTCAAACCTGCCTGGCCGTGGAAGAAAGCCCAACATTTCATCAAGGACCCTCAGCAACTTAGTCAGAACAACTCAGATAAACCCCTGTGTGACTGCAAGACACTTACAGGATGACCTGATGAAGGCTGGTACAAGTGCGTCAGTGGCAACTATAAGACGTGCACTGAATAAAAAAGGACTTCATGGCCGGCTTCAAGACACACTCAGCTCTTGACCACAAGGAACATCAAAAGTCGACTCGAATATGCCAGGAGGAATTTGGATAAGACTACTGAGTTTTGGGTGACAGTTCTATGGACTGATGAAACCAAACTGGAACTGTTTGGACGTATGGACCAGCGGTATGTCTGGCGTGTGAAAGGCCAGGCTTAGGACCAGAAGAATACCATCCCCACAGTCCAGCATGGAGGTTGGTCAAAGATGATGTTGGGCTGTTTTTCTGCGGCAGGAACTAGCAATCTTTATTGTGTACATGGCATCCTGTATTCACAGAAATACCAGGCCATTTTAAAGAGGAATGTGATCCCTTCTGTTGACAAATTAAACCTTGGTGATCATTGGACTTTCCAGCAAGACAATGATCCAAGGCAAAACCTCCAAGTCCACCAAAGCTTGGTTGAGAAACAGATCCTGGAACGTCCTGGAGTGGCATTCACAGTCACCAGATTCAAATTTGATTAAAAATCTTTGGTGGGATTTAAAGAAGGCAGTTGCAGCATGGAAGCCATCAAACATCACTGATCTAGAGGCTTTTGAACTTGAAAAATGGGCAAAGATTCCAATTGAGAGGTGTAAGAAGCTTGTCCGCACTTACCGAAAACATTTTTTAGAAGTTATAAAAGCTAGAGGATGCGCCACAAAGTACTGAAGCTGGGGGGTTGAATAATACTGCACATGCACATGTGTTGAAAGAGTTACATTTTTCATTTGAACTTCCAAGTTAAGTCAACTTCTGTTGTCAAAATAACTAAAATACGCATCAATAAATATCCTTTGTTGTTTGATGAGGTTTTTTTGTCATTTATTGTCATTATCTGTCATCCACATCACTATAATGTCTATTGAGGTGAGGGGGTTGAATATTTCTGATTGCAACTGTAAATACATTCTCTCTCTCCCACCACAGACTGATGTAAACAAGTGCCTTTGGATATGCATCTGCTTAAACATGCAAAGAAGACTTCATGTATACTGTATGTTAGGATAGGAATGAGTGCATGTGAGAGAACATATGTATACAGACAATATAATTAATTTAAAAGATGGATCCTCCCCAGGATGTTCATATTAATACTGATGTTGTTTATTTTCTTTTTGTTGTTATTCATTCACCCTTTTGTGCCAGAAAAATAATTAAATCATTATTTAAAAAGCACTATTCATCACTCTTATCTTTTAATGAGCACAAATTGAATCAGATTTATGAAACAATCTTTGATTTAACTAAACTTTATTTAACAGAGACATATTAGGCCCATTTTACCGCAAGTTGAAATGGTTCCTTGGGATCTTAATGAAATGTCTGTAACATATTTTGGTCAAAATACCACAAGGATAATTTAAAACAGCATCTTTTTACCCTGTCTAAAACAGCCCTGTTAGAGAACGCTCTTCTCATTGATTTACGGTAGCAGTATTGCCCGTTTATTAGATGTGTTACGGCTTCTGTGTGTATAACGTATGTTGTCAATTCCCTTGTTACCTGTGCATGATGATGAGACGGATGAATAGAGCCGGTGCACATGAGAATAAAGTACTTAAACAGACGCTACGCTCATACTTTTTACGCCAAGTTACACTGCGTGAGTCAAGATAACTTAACAAGCCCTCCTCAGTGTTACCTGTTTTTAGTGTCGGGCAGAAATCACATCGCGTCAACACCCACCGTGGCCCTTCGCGATGCTTGTTTTAATTAAACAGTCGGATTCCCCTGGTCCGCACCAGTTCTCAGTCAGCTGCTAGGCGCCAGCCGAGGCGCACCGCAGGGTGCCCCCCCCCCCCCCCCCCGCGCGAACGGAGGGTTCCCCCAGCGGTCGCCGTAGCTGAGGTGATCCGCGAGAAGGGCCCGACACGCGTCCAGAGTGGCCGCCGCTGACCGCGTACCCAGTCCCCTCCAACGGCCCGCCTTCCGCGCCGGCGATGGACACCGCCCCGCGGTACAAGAGAAAGAAAGCCCCCGCACCACTGACGCTGTGAGGTGCCACCGGATGAGGACCTCCCGGTGCCGCACACTGAGCCTCCGGCGGCGCGGAGAGGAGGGCGACGGAGCGACTGCTCCCCCAGCCGCAGCACGTGCCCAGCGGTTTTACCACAAATATGAACATCGGCCAATGATATCGGTGAAAGTCAAGTTTATTACCGATAAGCCGATATCAGTAAACGATGCGAATATCGGCCGCTACCGATGTTCGGCCGATAAATCGGTGCATCCCTAATATACAGTACCTTGCATAAGTATTCACCCCCCTTGGAATTTTTCCCATTATGTACTGTTACTAGCTGGAATTCAAATAGACTTAAATAAACTTTTTCCCGTTTGATCAACAAAACATGCATAGTACTTTGGAGGTGCAAAATAAATTTTATTGTGACACAAACAATAATGAGAACAAAAAAGTTGACATCTGTTGGGTGCATAAGTATTCACCCCCCTGTGTCAATACTTGGTAGAACCCCCTTTCGCTGCAATTACAGCTGCAAGTCTTTTGGGGTATGTCTCTACCAGCTTTGCACATCTAGAGATGGAAAGGTTTGTCCATTCTTCTTGGCAAAAAAGATGAAGCTCAGTCAGATTGGATGGAGACCGTCTGTGAACCGCAATCTTCAAGTCTTGCCATAGATTCTCTATTGGATTGAGGTCTGGGCTTTGACTGGGCCATTTTAAGACATTAACATTCTTTAATCCAAACCATTCCTTTGTAGCTCTGGCTGTATGTTTAGGGTCATTGTCCTGCTGGAAGATGAACCTCCGCCCCAGTCTCAAGTCTTTTGCAGACTGCATCAGATTTTCTTCAAGGATTTCCCTGTATTTGGCTCCATCCATCTTTCTCTCTATTCTGACCAGTTTCCCTGTACCTGCTGAAGAGAAGCATCCCCACAGCATGATGCTACCACCACCATGTTTCAATGTTGGGATGGTGTGCTCAGGGTGATGGGCAGTGTTGGGTTTTCGCCACACATAGCGTTTTGCATTGAGGCCAAAAAGTTCAATTTTGGTCTCATCTGACCAGAGCACCTTCTTCTACATGTTTGCTGTGTCTCCCACATGGCTTCTGGCAAACTCCAAACGGGATTTTTCATGGATCCCTTTCAACAATGGCTTTCTTCTTGCCACTCTTCCATAAAGGCCAGATTTGTGGAGTAGACGACTAATAGTTGTCCTATGGACAGATTCTCCCACCTCAGCTGTGGATCTCTGCAACTCCTCCAGAGTAACCATGGGCCTCCTGGTTGCTTCTCTGATTAATTTTCTCCTTGTCCGACTCTTCAGTTTGGGTGGACGGCCTCCTCTTCGTAGGTTTGCGGTTGTGCCATATTCTTTCCATTTTCTTATGATGGATTTTATGGTGCTCAGAGAGATGTTCAAAGCTCTGGATATTTTTTTATAACCTAACCCTGCTTCATATTTCTCCACAACTTTCTCCCTGACCTGTTTGGTGAGCTCCTTGGTCTTCATGATGCTGTTTGTTCAGTAATGATCTCCAACAAACTCTGAGTCCGTCACAGAACAGGTGTATTTATACTGAGATTAAATTGCAGACAGGTGGACCCTATTTACTAATTATGTGACTTGCAAATGTGACTTGTGAATGCAATTGGTCGCACCAGATCTTTGTTAGGGGTTTCACAGTAAAGGGGGTGAATACATATGCACTCAACACTTTTCAGATTTTTATTTGTAAATAATTGTGAAATCCATGTAATATTTCCCCCCACTTCCAAATGATGCACTATTTTGTGTTGGTCCATTACATAAACTCACGATGAAATAAATTTTAATCTGTGGTTATACCATGACAAAATGTAGAAAAGTCCAAAGGGGGTGAATACTTATGCAAGGCACTGTATATACACACAAGGAAAAAATATGTTGGCTCCCTGCCTCCAGTATTTATGCTACTGTAGCCTGAGATAACAAGATACTGGAGGATACTGCTTAAAATTCTGAGTGAAACATTCACCCTGATAAAATATAATACAATAAAAATAGCAAATATAAACAAGCCTCAGTCCCCAAATACCTATCCATCTTCATGAACTCTTCTCTGCAGCCCTGGTAGAGTGAGCAAGACAGAAGTAAAGGAGTCTCCACGCAGTGTGTCACAAGATGGCTGCCACTGCGTTTGACGGGCACAATGACAGGTTCTGGCGATCAGACTGTCTTTTAGCAGGCCTGGTGTGAGGATCCAACACCATAAACTTCACACTCACATGCAACATATTCCATTTCACAGTCTGCTGGAGTGTGGCAATCTCTCCAATCTGCAAAGCTCATACCCTGACTCCCAGTGACCCCTCAAACAATTTAAGAGTGATATCTTTGAATGCATTACACAGCGGTCAAACACCCTGGGACACAAATAGGGAGATAGTAAGGGTTTTTATTCCGACTTTCCTGGAAGTAGCCAATCTGGGGTCCTCTGCTAAAATATTTAATCCTTCTTAAGTTTTAAAAGGAAATTCCAGTTTCATAGAACCCAGTTCTTTTTGGGTAGTTTATGAGGTTAAAGTCACAAAGTTAATAACTTCAAACATGTTTGATCCAGAGAGGCAAAAAATTGATTAAATTAACATATTTGACAGAGGATAAAGACAAACGGTAAACTTTTCTAAACGTGGGGAGAAATGAACAAACTGTAAACACAACAGCTGACAGACTGTATGATGCTAATGTGCTGCTGGAAAAACATTTGAGAAAAAGCGACGAACTTAAGATCGCCACAGTGCAAAGGAGTCAGCTGTGTGGACCTTATAAATGGGTTTGTCTTTAACATTATACATATACTTTAAGTTCATTGTTTTAGTTAAAAAAATATCCATGTTAAAAAAAATTCTCAGTATGAATACAATTTTATGGATATTCATGAGTCATATCATTTATTATGAAATTATATTAAAAAGTCTCACTGCTCCCTAGTTTTGGAATCATTTGGACAATTTATTTCTCACTGATATAAAATGAAACACAGTGGTTGTGTAAGAGGCTGAGGAGCTCTAAGAAAGTATGTTTTCTTCCTTGGTGCCTCTACAGTGAATAACTCAGATTGCCAGAGAGGAGCTATGGCAGTAGTGTATCCACAAGGATACTCAATAAACCTGACCTCGTTGTCTGTTAGAATCTCACCTGAGCAACTGGAAAACACTTCCTCTCAAATGTATTTTTATTTTCCTATATTTTGAATCTCACAGGGACAAAATGACACAACAACAAAAAACATAAATTTTAACAACCAAGCTATCTGTAAGGTTTAAGTTTCCTTCAACCCCAGAGCAGAGACAAATCACTGACCGCCACACAGTTCTTAAAGTTCGAGGGTTTTTATTTGTCCGATCAAGGTGGGATTGAGCATGAGATGAGAAGGTGGAGGGCGAATGATGCGCTCAGAGAATATTGCCAACGAGGAGGAAAGTACGGTGGCCCTGAGAGCTCAACACAATGCAACTTAAGAAAACACATGCAAGTGGACCAAACACAAGCCAAGTAAGAAAACATCTTCATTAATTTGACAACACAACACAACACATTACAGAAAGCGCAACAAATACCGAAACGCACTGCAATTACAGAAACAGGCTGCAATTACTGCTGAATCATCTGGATGATCACACCCCATGGAGGGGAAGGGAGATACAAGGGGGGGAAGTAAGTAACACTGGGAGACACAGAGGTGCTGTGACACAATCACGTCCCAATGTGAGATTTTAACATTATGTCGGTCACCATGTTGTTCTTGTCAGTTACCTTTAAGTGCAACCATTAATCTGTAATTGCAGAGTTACCATTTAGGGGAGAGCGGGGTAATGTGAAACATTTTTTACATTTGCTCCCCTCTAGGCGAGCTCAAATTATATATCGGTAAAATTTACACATTTCCCATTAATTCAGGATGTTTCCTATCAAT
Source organism: Pleuronectes platessa (assembly GCF_947347685.1). NCBI lineage: Eukaryota > Metazoa > Chordata > Actinopteri > Pleuronectiformes > Pleuronectidae > Pleuronectes > Pleuronectes platessa. The sequence continues at coordinate 17,784,183 of NC_070646.1, read as the reverse complement.
GGAAATTATCAGAATGTCTTCAGGCCAAAGGGCAGTGAAAATATGATTGTTTTTTAAAAAGTGGTCTTGTGTCTCACTTTACCCCTAAACTGGGGTAAAGTGAGACAGACCAGAGAAATCAAGGGGGTAAAGTGATCCACTTACTTTTTCCACTTTAAAACTACCATAACAACACATGTTGTAATAGTTAAAATCCTGACAGCTAGATTGACAACCATACATTCCTAAACTAATATCGGACTAGTAACAGAATCATGGGGATTGGTCAATTAAGCACATTCATGATTATTATGGTTCATGTGATTTCTTGCACACCCTAGCTTACCTGCACATTGTTTCTCTGTCCAATTAGCATGGACATGGATATTGTTTTTCTCTGCGTATTCAAATGCCAGTTCACGGCACTTAACTGGAGCAAGGCCATGGAACTGGTCAGCTAGTTGTTTCAAGTGTTGGCAAGCTCCTCCTCTATCTCATCTGTGAGTATTCTCTTTGCCTCAGCTACTGCACCCCAGGCTAATGATTTTAATTTCCCTTTCTCTTTTTTCTTTATGAATCCTTTGAGGGTTGTCTTATCAATATTTCTATCCCTTCCAGCTTTTCTTAAGGACTTCTTTCCATGCATGACCTCAGCAGCTGCACTCTCCATCTCTGCGAGGGGTGTTTGGCCCCAGGTTGTCTTCCTGGTGTAGTTTCTTGGCATGAATGTGTATGACATTCAAAATAAAACATATGTAATGTAATATTACACTCAAATATGTTTAAGACTAAATTTAACTTGTGCTTCATGTCTCACTTTACCCCACAGCATTTGTCCCACTTTACCCCAAAGCCACCATTTAAAAAAAAAAAAAACATCTCTCAGCAATTCAGACTAATCTTCAGCTAGCATCAATCACATGGTTTTATATGTTGGAAGTTCATCAACATATATGATTTAAGTTTTTCTACCTGAATCAATTTGTTTTGACACAACAGTTGATTAAGTTCAAAGCAAGACAATTTACTTTTACATGCAAAAAACTAATTTTTGTGAAAAAACATACTTACCACAGCACCAGCACCAACTTCCCCTTCATGGCAAGGGGGGAATGGCAGGGGCTTGAAAACATAATGGTCACATGATCACAAATGTGTTCCGTTGCCTAGATACAGGGGGTGTCTCACATAACCCGATGTCTCACATTACCCCGCTCTCCCCTAATTACATTTCTGTTTTCCTGGTGTCCATTTGTGAATAGATTTACAAAAGCAAAGTTCAGCAGCATGTTTATTTGCAGTCTCTTCACTTGACAGTTAACTGCTGTTTTCCTGTTATATCCCATTATGCAAATGAGGTGTTGCATGTCGCAGACAGGGCTGATCTCCAAATTAAATTACTCAGAGGTTAAATATTTTATTTTTCCTTCAAAACAAAGATGACAGCCAACCTTAGACTTTGTCCTTATATCTTTACTCACAAGAAAGAGCCTGATGACAGGCATTTAGCCACAAACTGACACAACTGGGACCATTGGCAAAACCTCAATGCTTCTGGGAAAATTCCCTCCACAGATTTGGCACAAGGCTCCAACAACTACTGGTCTGGGTTCCAGGCACGGAAGTCTCCACAGCACATGGCAACTCATTCAAGAAGGATAAGTCAGACTGCTAATAGGAATGGGTTGACGTCTTTGATACAATCCTAATCTTTAAAACTTCATACTGTCAATATTATCACCATACAACCCTGCCTTAACATGTTATCTGTCATCATTACCTAATTTAATACATTGCTCATTTCAATCTTTCCATTCTGCTGTGCATCTTTGCAATCATCCACAGTTAGTAAATAAATTGTCTTTATTCGGAGCCAGTTATTGTCGTTGTTCTGTTCTCGTCTGAAGCAGAGAACGGATTTACATTTACTTGTAAGTCATAGATTCTTATCTGAGACTGATCAATTTAATCAAACTGTCTGAGTTGGTTTGCTCTGTAAGGAGCTGGTGCCTGCTTTAATAAGTGCATTTCAAATTCATAACACCACCACAGGGCAGATTTCCTGAGAGCGCTTCTCTCCTGCAGGTGGGGAGTTAGATTTTAGCTGGTTGAGCTGAGGACAGAAATAATAATATCACACATTAGCGGTGGATAAAGTAAAATAAGAAGATTATTTCACGTAGTGTGCGTACACTGCATATATCCACACATACACGGTAGAAATGTATTTTAGTACGTAAGTGCTATAAATCGTCAAAGTAGGGCTACTTTGACGAAGTACTAAAAAGTTGGTTTACTTTCTGTATAGCAATGGTAGTTGCTTTGAAATTGGAGCACTTCCAAGACAAGAAAAAAACTCTTTCCTGAAAACATGAAGTCAAACAGGCAGAGCAAACCTATGTAACAAAAGAAAAAAAGGCTGCTGGAAACATTTCTTGATAAACCAGAGTCCGCATAGAGTATAGAGAGATGCAGAGTTAATAACTGAATAGATAAACTATTGCTCCAGCAGATGCCTGCTCCTTATTACCCCCCTTTTTTACACGACTGTTAATATGTTTATCAAGGTTGAGCTCATGAGGTTCAGAAAATTCCGAAACCTTTTACAATAAACACCAACAAAATCTCGTCTACCTCTGAGTCTGTTCCACCTTTTGTTCCACCTTTCAATTAAAGAGTTATGTTAGATACTTTTACTCATTAGATGACCTCATGCATTGGAAGATAACATAAATTTCAATTGGTGTTTTGACATATTATAATAGCAGTCTCCCTTCTGTATGAGACCATTGCAGGCAGGGAAATCAATGAGCCACCCTGTTTTATACTGTTTTAACTACTGGGATGCAAACATTTATTCCTTTCTTTATTAGCCACTGACAATTAATTCTCCTGAAGATTTATTATGGCATGTCCATCATACACAATTCTGGTGGAGTGTTAACAAATTTGAGGTTGGGCGGAAAATGTCCTCTTTATTTGGCTCTTATCTAGGAGATAAAGATAGGAAGATAGAAATGTAGATAAGATAGATAGATAGATAGATTACTTTATTCATCCCCGAAGGGAAATTAAGTCGTCATAGCAGCCGGTACATTAGAATACAATAAAATACAATACAATAGAATAAAATAAAAAATATTGAGGAAGAAAGAATAAAAAACAGAAACACAAGATAAATAGGTAGATAAGGTGCAGTGGCAGATGATGGTAATAGTACTGATGATATGATGGTAATGTTATTGTTAGACAGTATATATATTTATATATGATAGTAATTATACCAATATAATAGCAGCAGTAGTAATAATGGCAGCAACAGTATATATAATAATAATAGTAAATATAATAATAATAATAATAATAATAATAATAATAATAATAACATGTACACAAGTATAAATATGTGTATATAGACTTATATATACAAAGAATATACAAAGAGTATGATATAATATATGATATATAGTACGGGTATAAATATAAGTATTTGACGATACAATAGATAATATAATATACTATGAGTGTAAGAATACGTAGACAGTGTGCAAAGACAGTATTATTGTATAAAATGATATATAGTATCAATATGGTTTATATTAACGCATATCACATATGATGTGGAGTAAGTGTTCCAGTATATGGAGCGGAGTGTTGTACACGGTACACAGTGCAAGGAAACAGGTATATTTAGTGCAGTTCTCTGATGGTGGCTCTGACAGAGGTAGATGAGTTGTATAGTCTTATTGCAGTTGAGAGGAACGATTTCCTTTATCGTTCCTTAGAGCAGCGGGGTTGAATGAGTCTGTGGCTGAAGCTGCTCCTTAGCTTGTCCATTGTTTTGTGGAGGGGGTGAGAGGGATTGTCCATGATTGCCAGCAGTTTTGCCAGCATCCTGTCCTCCACCACCTCCTCCAGGGTGACAAGCTTAAGCCTGAAACATGCTTCTGCGTTTTCACGGGCCCGTAAGCGCAAGAGCCCTTCCGGGTACCTTACGTGCTTATGTATCCCTTCTTACGTGCTGACGGGCGTCGCCCCACTTTTCTAAAATTTACGGCAAAGCTCCGCAAACTCACTCAGCCCGCAAGGCTGTGATTGGTCTGCTCTACATCCCTTCTGGAGCTGCATTTCCGGTTTCATGCCCCATAATACAGGCAGAAACAACGGGAGATTTAGAAGAATGAATATGGACCAAATAGAAGAGCGTTTGGCAGAAGATATCCGAAAGTATGTCCACTTGTATAACCCGTCACTGACTGGCGTATTTGTCCGCCTGAAAAAGGCTACAAGGAGCCGCAGTAGCTATGTAAATAAACAATCGATGAAGAAGAAAGAAGGCGTCTCTCAGGACGTCTTCGACAAAAAGCATTACTCCGCCTAGTGTTCTGGCGCGGAATTGCTTTGTAAGACGCGCAACGGTTGGGGAAGCATGAATGACAACGAGTCTTGCGCCACAGCGGCGTGAAAAGACGCAGACGCAGTCGCAGAAGCATGTTTCAGGCTTTAGAGCCAACCACAGACTCTGCCTTCCTCGCCACAACAGACTTATAGAACATCTGCAGCATCTTGTTGCAGACATTGAAGGACCTGAGCCTCCTCAGGAAGTAAAGCCGGCTCAGGCCCTTCTTGTAGACGGCCTCTGTGTTGGTGGACCAGTCCAGTTTATTGTCCAGTGTGACACCCAGGTACTTGTATGCAGGGACCACCTCCACAGCCGTCCCACCGATGCAGACAGGAGAGGGCAGGGGCTTGTTCCTCCTGAAGTCCACCACCATCTCCCTCGTCTTCTTCACGTTGAGCTGCATGCGGTTCTCCCCACACCACTTCACGAAGCGGTCAACCAGGTCCCTGTACTCAGCCTCCCTCCCGCCCTCAACACACCCCACAATGGCCGTGTCATCAGAGAACTTCTGCAGATGACACGTCTCTGTGCAGTGCTTAAAGTCCGCAGTGCATGTGGTGAAGAGGAAGGGGGACAGTACAGTTCCCTGGGGGGCCCCGATATTACTGATCAGAAGATCAGACACACAGTTCTGTAATCTCACAAACTGCGGTCTGCCCGTCAGATAGTCATCGACCCAAGCGATGAGGGGAGCACTCACCTGCGTGCCCTCCAGTTTGGCCTTCAGCAGTCTGGGCTGGATGGTGTTGAAGGCGCTGGAGAAGTCGAAAAACATGATCCGGACTGAGGTGTTGGGTCTGTCCAGGGAGGAGTAAGCCTTCTGCAGCAGGTAGATGATTGCATCATCAACCCCAACATGGGGCTGATATGCAAACTGCAGGGGGTCTTGTGATGGGCACACCAGCGGTCTGAGGTGGGCCAGGACCAGTCTTTCCATGACCTTCATGATGTGAGAGGTCACATAAAGAAGCAGAGAGCGAGCGAGAGAGAGAGAGAGAGAGAGAGAGAGAGAGAGAGAGAGAGAGAGACTCCCCAATTCTGTCTCTTCTGGGCGAGAGAGCAAAGGGAAAAATCTTTTGACAACCAATGGGTATTTAAACACTAAATCTTACTGTTTCTGATGATCCCATAATTTGCCTTTGTGATTTCTGGATAGTTTTATATTCTTGAGAACCTCACGCATTTATTGTAAACATGGTCTCCACTGGGCCTTTAAATACTTTTCATCTTCCAAAAAGGAAATGCCATTTTTTAACATTTAGTTTTGTCATTATCAATATTTTTTTATACATCAGATTGATGAATCAATGTGTGATCATTTTATCTTTGTCTTCATAGTCCATGGTTGCTCTATCTAGGAATATGTTTATGAGTAACGTGTATGAAGTCGCTGTGGAGGTGAACTGTGAAAGTAAAATTTATATAAATCATCCGTTATCATTCATTAATTTATTCTATTATCATGCGCTGCCAGAACCCATTGTTCTCTACATGTGTGTGTTACAACACAAGTATAAGTGAGGAATGTGATGTGCTTCCCAGATGTTTTTGGGAGATCAGCATGTGCCATTGTTGCACAGTTCAATAAAAAAGGTAAACACAGGCACAAATATAATCAACGTACAATCTCTCCATATCTGTCAATTTCTAAAAGCAAAAAAGAAACATACCTCTTAGCTCTAGGTTTCTCCTCGTGGCTGAAAAAAGCATTCTTACTGCAAGACCAGTTAAATTGTCTTAATAACACTGCATGAGTCAGTGGGTTTGAAAGACCACTTCTGACATAATATCTGCCATAAAAAAAAAGAAAATTGGTCTTGATAATAAAAGAATAATCATGTTAAGTCAAACTGCTTGGATTAAAGTCATAATAATGTGACTCTTTTTCAGAACATTTAAAGTGGGAGCTCCTTTTCACGAGATCAACAAATCAATCTGACATAAATGAATGGTGAATACCCTGAGGACAACTTTAAACATGGCTATTGTAACAAATCAAATATTTCATTTGCTGGCTGATTCACATGGGATTCTACAAAGCAAACACACAGCCGGGGGGTTTTCTAATCAAGAATCAGTTCTGGTGTAGAGAGAATTAAACCGATTGGACTAAAGTGGTAACCTGCTTGAATACATCACAAACACAATTTGATAACAATTAGGAACATTGACTTATTTATGACAGATTTAAATCCATAAAATTAATCTTGTCAGAATCTATGTCATTGACCGTGTCATGCAATTCCTGATTGACACTTGTTCCGCCCCTTTCTGTGACATCACCCCTACAAAGTCATGTCAATTCAGTCACATTGCAATTTATAGTAAAAGTCCTGTAGGACATCATTAAGGTAGTCCCATGTAATTGGTTGACATGATGTAGGCTTAAACATCAGGGAACGAGTGAGCGCTCTTCTCCACTCCACTCACTCGCTGAGTATTTGATATTTGATTTTCCAGCGTTCCAGAGATCCGAGTTCCTGCCCCGTCAAGTTTACCCACACTCTTTTTTCTGTGATGAAGATAAACAAAAACCCACACAGGAGTCGTCTCACTGATGCAGACTTCACTCTATCTTGAGGGTTTCCACAGCACAGAGCCTAACCCAAAACATGAATGAACTGGCAGCAGAGAAAAGATGCCGAACATCCAATTCTGGCACATGTAGATAAAAGAAGAATGTGACCTTTAATCAATGTTGACCCTGTGTGGCCCGCGACGTACTCCCAGTTTAAAATGTGATTGAGTTTGACACCACTGACTTAACGTACACATTTTTTGGATAAAAATTATAACTTTATTTCATATTTTCAGCAAAAATGATATAAAAACATAAGTAACTATCTCTGGCATCAACTCTTAAGAACTTGCAACAGTGCAAAACATGTAGATACAAATCAAAGAATGTGAGTAATTGGTGCAAGAACTTAGATTTGAAATAGAAAAGTTTAGACGGAATTTTAAACCAAAAACATCATAACTATGACTGTTGAATTCGAAACATTAATAATCAATAAGATGATTTATATATCATTTCTTTATCTCTCATTTTTTCCACTC